>NC_072731.1:262612548-262823353 GCF_026930045.1 Uloborus diversus
ATTCACTCCTGCAGCTTCTTCTTACCTTGCCTATCAGCAGCTGTTCCAGTGAATGTTTCTTTTCATTTTTGAAAAGAATCAAAAATTATTTGAGAAGCTGCGTTTCTCAGGATAATTTATACAGGTGTTTTCCTTATTGACCATTGAAAATTCTGTGACATCAAACATAGATTTCGATTATTTGATCGACACATTTGCCTCTGTTAAAGCCAGAAAGAAGCCTTTTTAAAGCTTGATGTCAGAATTAGTAAGATTTTTTTTTTCAGTTTTTAATTGTTTTTTAACTCTTTTTCGCCTTAAGAGGCAATTTTAACTGTGATTAGTTTGGTGACTATCAAGTGTTTGGTATTCAAATCCGAGGTTTCCTTTTAAATGTAGTAATGTTCCTTTAAAATGTAGTTTCTAGTATATTAGGCTACTAGTATGAAACATTGACTTTAAAATTGTACGGATTTCCTCATGGTTGGGGGGGGGGAGGAGCACTAAATTCTACTCAGGACCTGGGCACCAGTTTGGCTTGATCGGGCCCTGATCACACTCATAAGAAGAAGCTTGTAACTTTAAATTTTAACGGACACTGACACAGGAGTCTATTACATTTAAAATATTTTTAAAAAAAAGTAAAGTGTTGCCGGAATAAACTTTTAACTAAACTGTAAAATTTGTTCAAGTAATAAAACTATGTAACAACAATAAAAAACAACAAAAATGCAGAAAATTTTGCTTGAGTATAATAATTTGGCCATCTTCTGTACCTATTGTGCTTCCAGGAATTTACTAAGCCCCACTCAGAAGAAAATTTCTCACTACGCTACTGATGGATAGAATTCGAGCGAATCGAACAAATTCGTGTTGAATGAGCCCCTTACACAAACGCGCTATGACCAATGAAGTAGCTTATAAAGGGTGTCCCAAAATTAACGCAAGATTTGAATTTGCCGCCATTTTTGCAATAAATGGTTGTCAACCCTGAAAAAAGAACAATTTGACAGCTGAGAGTTTAGGGTAATCAAAAATGGAGCGTTATACGATACTTCATTCTTGAACAATTGTTTCAAAAATAATGAAAGTTGAGGCTGGTCAAGCAGTTACTGTTATTGGCGCTCGGTATCGCAACACGGTAATGCACGGGTGGTTGTGGGCTTGTTGACATAGACCTTTGAATTCAAATAACCCCATAAGAAGAAATTTAAAAATGTTAATTCACACGATCTAGGGTGCCAATTCTGATGATCGAAATGAGAGAGTACGCGACTAGGAAATGCCTTATGCAGTCATTGAAATGGTTCACTCTCTCTAGCTGTATGGTACAATAACACCCCATTTTTACTAACCCTAAACTCTCAACTGTCAAATTGTTCTTTTTTCATGGCTGCCAACAATTTATTGAAAAAAATGGTGGCAAATTCAAATCTGGCGTTAATTTTGGGACACCCTTTAAAAGTCATAGTGGGGGCGATTCCATCGCTTCGGTCGTATCAATGGTTGCACAAAGCAATTTACGAAGATTCCAAATACCACAGCTACGGAGCCAGAGTCGGAGTCGGGGAGTCGGAGCCTGAGAAATTTTCGGGTACAGGAGTCGGAATGTGAGTCGACGGCTCTTAAATTCTAGGAGTCAGTGTTGGGAGTTGGACCTTAGTAGCTCTTTAAATTTCCAAAAGTCAGAGCCAGTCATTTTCCCTCCGTGTCTAAATTTTTGCCAAAGCTACGGAGCTAGAGTCGGAGTCGGGGAGTCAGAGCCTGAGAAATTTTCGGGTACAGGGAGTCGGAATCGGAATCGACTGCTCTAAAATTCTAGGAGTCGGTGTTGGGAGTTGGACCTTAGTAAGTAGCTATTTAAATTTCCAAGAGTCAGAGCCAGTCATTTTCCCACCGTGTCTAAATTTTTGCCAAAGCTACGGAGCCAGAGTCGAAGTCGGGGAGTCGGAGCCTGAGAAATTTTTGCGTACAGGAGTCGGAATGTGAGTCGACGGCTCTTAAATTCTAGGAGTCAGTGTTGGGAGTTGGACCATCGTAGCTCTTTAAATTTCCAAGAGTCAGAGTCAGTCATTTTCCCACTGTGTCTAAATTTTGCCAAAGCTACGGAGCCAGAGTCGGGGTCGGGGAGTCAGAGCCTGAGAAATTTTCGGGTACAGGGAGTCGGAATCGGAATCGACGGCTCTAAAATTCTAGGAGTTTTTCATTAGTAGCTATTTCCAGCAAAGTGTTTTTCCCCCGAACTTAATGACGTTTATGAACTTTTTTTGTTTTGTTTTGTTTTTGCTCAGCAACGGGCTAATCTCAAAAAGATACGTCAGTTACTAAGCCAACATTTTTTATTGAGAAAATTTTCTGGAAGCCTTTAAAGTTTAATTGCATTTTATAGAAGTACAATCTTTGTTCCTCTTATAGTTCGTGCGATGAAGCAAGAAACTGACATTTTTGAACTCTTTTTTAGAGTATTAATAGTAAATAACGTAATGAAGCGCACATTAGCAAAGTGATTGAAGAGACTTGCTTTGGGGGTTTCAAGGAATCCCTTTAAATGCAGCGAAGTGTTTGCATTTAAATGAAAAGGTATTCTTTAATGATTTTTTATCGTAATGCTCACACTTCGTTGCATTGAAAAACCCCCAAAACGAGTTTCTGTAATCAGTTTGCTAATTTGTGCTTAGTTACGTTGTTTACCGTTATTACTTGGTGCGCATTCGTATTTTTTCATTTCATATATATGTAGAGTGTTTTATGTAGCAAATGATAAATTTATTACAAGCAACGATAAAATTAAAAATTTAAAAAACCCCCAACCGAGTCGCAACTGTAGAACCAAAAGGGAAAATTGAAAATAATTTCAAAAAGCCTCATATTATTGAAAATCAATGTCCATTTTTTCATTTACTATAAAAAAGAAACTGGGAACAGATAAAAAATTTAAATCATTGCGTTTTGTTGTCGGCCAACAATGAATTCGGTTATCAATCGCATGAATAAAGGCTCGGCCTTTATTAAAATCTGCTTTAAAAAAAAGTTATAATTCGAATTCTATGAAACATAAAAGTTCCAATACATTCTATCAGACGCGGGGAAAAAAATCTCTTTAGTTTGGTATTAAATTTAAAATTTTTTAACTATGTTTTGACTGCAAAAATCACGAAAAATGTTTTAGAGGTTTTCAATTAATATCTTCGTTAATTAATATCATCCAAAGATGCAACCTAGCTAAGAACAGTCTCGATCAACTGTTCTTTCGAACATTTTTTTTTCAAAATCGGTCCATCCGTTTAGGTGCTAGAGTGCCACAGACACACACACAGACACGTCAAACTTATAACCCCCTTCCTTTGTGTGTCGGGGGTTAAAAATGGAATTGCCCAGTAAAAATTGTCTTCAAAACATACGTTATGTACTTATGCTTTTGCTCGTAATTCACATTTATCTCAAAGGTAGCAATGTCATGCTTTTAGAAGAGAACCAGGGAAAAAAAACAACGAAATATTACTTTTCATTAGCATAGACACTGTCTGGCGGTCATGATTGATGACATGTGGCCGTCGACCCCTTAGCAAGGAATCCAGAAACAGCACGCAGGCGATCAATTGTCGATATTTCCATGGGGGTGACTTCATGTTTAAGTTCCTTTTCGTGGATGCATTCGAGCATTGGAATTGACGCCGAGAACACTTGTCGAATCATTAATAAGATGCTACGGATGTACAATCCGGTTGATTTAATAGTTTTATTTTTTTCAAACTTAACGTATTCTCCTCCAAAATTCAATTGTGATCTTTCTGGTCGATCATAACCAATTAATTAAATTCTCATGGACTGTAGTTTCACATTTTTTATTACTCCCTTTCGCAAAAAAGGAAGAATTGTATTCGCGAAAAAAAATTCACTCAAAAATCGACCTTAATTTCTATTTTACTCACCCCCGAATGAATTGAGTTTTTTTTTTCGCCTCTACCAGACGTGGATAAGTGCCAAAGAACGTATAGACACGTGAAATATCCATAATGACGATTAATTACAACGAATTTTCTCGTGACGTCTGTGTGTACGTATGTGCGTATGTGCGTATGTATGACGCATAACTCAACAACGGTATGTCCTAGAAAGTTGAAATCTGGTACGTAGACTCCTAGTGAGGTCTAGTTGTGCACCTCCACTTTTGGTTGCATTCGGGTGTTTCTAAAGGGGTCTTTTGCACCTTTTTAGGGGAAATCATTGTTACTTTTGATGCTAACTCAAGTGGTGTTGGCGCCATATATCGCCAGTCTTTTGGTAGTCAAGTTTTGTCGCCAACTTGGCGACAAATTTGGCGATTTTTTTTTTTTTTTGGTTTCAATTCGGCCATTGTTGGTGATATTTAGAGAGAAAACTATTGAATCACATTAAAACTGCCAGTTATGAAGAAATGACATTAATTTGGAGTAAAAGGAAGTCATGTGATGCACACATCAGCTCGTTTAAAACCAAATAATGTTTGGCATTAATTACTGGCTTTATTATGTTTATCTCCAAGCTCGAATGTTTATATCAAGCGTAAAATAATCATATAAACTTAAATGGGAATATATTTAGCAACTTTAGTTTAAAAAAAAGTTCATGTTGGGGAAAATATTTTTGCGAAATTATCTTTCAAACTTAGGTGATTGAACGCCATAATTTTGTTCGGCCATCATTCCGTAATTAATTTTTAATGTAACTTCAAAAAGAAGCCGTATAGCTCTCGTATTTTAAATATTCGAAGCGTGCTGTATTTAAACTCAAACCAACCAATTACTTCAAAATTTGTAATACTTTAGAGTAATCTGAGAGTTAATTATCCAGTAGATGTCTAGGGTTTCCCTGCTAGTTTAAACAACTAGAATGTTAAAAAAATAAATTTGATAATCAACGTTGAATGTTTAAAAAAGTTTTGAAATGATAATTTTGAACTAAAAAAATACTAACCAAACAGTAGCAATTTTAATTACCAGCATATTTAAAACGTACTTTCGAAATGCTGGAAATGTTAAGGATCCCTTCTTAGAAATATTTCTTAAAATCTTCCTAATTGTTATGCACGCATTCCAGGGACTCATACAAGGAAGGGGCTATGGGGGCGATCGCTCCTCCCTTGAGGGTCTCTCCACTGGTAGTTTTTCGAAAATGAAGTTTACCAAACGCAAATTTGGACGAGTTTCATCAACGTTGAGAGAATGGAGGTTTTGGTTTGGGACAATATCCCGGAACTGTTTCGGAATTTAAGTCCAAAATCCATAATTTTGTATAAAACACGACGATCACAAAGATCAGATTTTTTTTTATGATTACTTCTTCGCCAAAGAAAAAAAAAATTTCGTTGCTTAATTTTTTTTTGGAAAAAGAAAACAAATAATTTTAATGAAATCAATAATAGAATGTTCGTTTTCTCGTCAAAAAGAAAATTAGCTGGAAAATGGTTCGTAATACTTTTAGTACCCTATTTGCTGATAGATACCATTTTATCTAACTAGTTGACTATACATCATACATGACAGTTGCATGCAATTTAGAATACGAATAATTCTGATTTATAAATGAATCCTAAGACTATTTAAAAAATAATTAATTCAAATACCTTCATTCAAGCGTAGACGTGTTCAAGTATGCGCTTATGCGATATTTCCCGCTTAGTTTAAATCACAGATCTTATATTTACCCGACTGCGCGTGCGCGACGCAAAGGAGGGTAATGTGTTTATCAGCCTATGTATGTATGTCTGTTCCTATGTGGCTTTCTAGGGGCTAATAGCCTTGGTCAATTTTGGTAATTCTTACTTCAATCGATTTGTCTTAACCTTGGGAGTGTCACTAAACACATCAAAATTCACCATATTAACAACCGGTTGCCATATTTTGTCAGTTCGAGGTCGGCGCACGTTTGGTGTTGCACACTGTGTCGCACGCTACCTGCGTGCGACAAATGCAGATGTTTTCGCTGCCTGAATTTTTTTTGTTTACTAAGTCTACTAATAGGGCCGTGGTAGCCCGATCGGTAGAGTGTCGGATTCGGGGCCGGAGGGTCCTGAGTTCGAACCTCGATGGTCGAAGACCCATCGTCGTCATTAAAGGGGACTGGGCGACGTGGGGATTGGGCGACGTTAAATATGCTCATGGTCTCAATGTCTCCCAAGTGAAACGATACCTCTGGGGGTGCTAGCACCAGGTTGCTATTAGCTCCTGGTCTAGTTCTAAATTCTCATTAACTGTTCGATCCGGTGATGGTGCTGCCATTTATCGGTATAAAAAATAATGGAGGCAAGGCACTTAGTATGCAGTCCTCGACATAAAATACAGTTGTAGTCAGTTGTGACTCGAAATCGAAATCGAAGTCTACTAATTGGGACCTCAGTGGCCGAGTGGTCTTCTCTTTCTGATGTAAATTCTTTCATGTGTTCTTTATTTGTATTCTGTACTGTAATAAAAAGTATATTATGCGTAACGAATGCAAGACACTCAGATTGTAGTCCTCATCAAAATAAACCCGTGCAATAAGCACCAAAAGAAAGAAAGTCTACTAATTCGATTTTCATCTCTAACATGTTGCATTTGTTTTTGCCTTGATTCAAGGGACTGAGTTTCGCGACGACGTGTACTTTCTCGAGAGGCTTTTTTAGTTTTGCGAGAAAGATTTGAGTGACGGGAGGTTTCCGATTTCGCGTCATCATGAGTTATACAGGCTGTTTATATAGCTGTGCTGTGGTTGGCTTAAATTCGCGCATTTTTGCCGAAGGTCAAGCCCATGTAGCTTTAAGCGGAGTTAGGTTCCTAGAGGAACTAATTATCAGTAGTTTAGACCATCGCAAGTTATTTAATAGACCTCACGATACAAAAAAACTCTCTCAATGAAATGACAAGATTGCGAAATGTACCGTATCATAATAACTAAGTCAATGAAAAATAACTAAAAAGTATCAAATAAAAAATTATTAAATAAAAACAAAAAACCCGACTGCGTAAAAAACCAAAAAAACGAAAAAGAGAAATGTAACAGCCCAGTAGTTTAGAATGTCATTAAGTACTACTGAATAGCAACACCGTTGAAATAGTTTTATAACCGTACACAGATAAGACAAATCATGAATTCAAAAGCAGAATAGAAGGATCAACAGTCGGGGCTCATTCAAATTTTACGATGTTCCATGAATCAGAAAGGAATGGGCCCCGACTGTTGATCCTTCTATTCTGCTTTTGAATCACATTTAAATTGCCAATAATGGGGAAATTGTGAAAAACGTTTTTTTTTTTTTTGCTTCGGTTCGTACGAAACTAGGGGTGAAAATGTTTATTGTTGCTTACTTCAAGGCGCTATTATCATTAAATTGGCGTAAAAGAAAGCCATGTGATTCGCACATCAGTTCGTTTTTAGCCTACTTTCCCAGTATAAGTCAGAAAAAGAAGAAAAAAGCATGAAAGAAGGCTTAATGCATCTTAAAAATATCGCGAAAAACAAAAAAAGTCAAAAATAAATAAAATAATTAAATAAATATCGAAAAATTAAAAATTGGGAAGTAGGGTATTGAGATGGGGAAAAATGTCTGTCCGGTCTGTCTGTCCCCCCCCCCCCCCTAATAACTTTTGAATGAATAGTCCGATTCGAACAAACTTTTTTTTTGTTCGAAAGATCTCGGCAAGGACACCTCATTCCCATATTTCACTTTTTGATTTGAACTATTTTTTGTTCAATTTTGAACAGTTCAAAAAAACTTAACATTAGCGCTTACGGGGAAATTGAAGGCAATTCCGAACTGTGAGGCGAATTTGCTTCAAATTCACTTTGTAGGAAAAAGCTTTTGATAAAAAGCTTGTATATAAAAAATCTTTTTGATTTGAACAATTTTCGTTCAATTTTGAACAGTTCGAATCCCTTAACATTAGCGCCTACGGGGAAACTGAAAGTCAATGTAGATTCCGTACTTGAAGGCGGATTTACTTCAAACAAATTTTGTTGGAAATAGCTCTTGACGCCAAATTCTAGACTTCGACTCCGAGAATTTAGGGGCACCTTACTCCGACTCCTGTGCCCAACAATTAATCGGATTTCGACTCTTCGACTCTGACTTCGTAGCTTTGGCAAAAATTTATACACGGAGGACAAATGACTGAGTCCGATTCTCGGATATTCGACTCCGACTCCTTTATCTAAAAATGGGATTCACTCCGATTCCGACTCCGCAGCTCTGGTTTTAACTGCGAAATAATTATTGTTGATATGACTTTTTAATATTTTCACGCTAAAGTTTTAATTTAGGTATTTAGTTTTCGGGGAATAAACTCGAAGTCATTTATGTTTCTACATAAAGATATGCGCAGACGATTTTTATTATTATTTTTTTTTTTTTGACAATGAAAAGTATTTCTTTAAGTTGACATTTTATTGTTTTTATTTATTTTGGTAAGTGCATTAATTCATTAAAAAAAAATATTTTTGGCAACAGGGGAAAAAGAAACGATTTTTTTTTTTTTTTGATATGATGTATTTATTTTAATGAGCTTATTAATTTTAATTATTTTTTTTTCGTTTTGAAAGCTGTTAAAGATTCATTTTTGTATAAAAAGTGTATTAGCTGCTTTGTTTAAAAGGTGCTGCTATTTTATTTGTTCGTTTTTATTATTATTATTTTTTTTACGCATTTAATTTTTTTAAATGAGTGAGGAATATTTTATTCCTAGAAATTAGCTTAAAATATTTAAAAAATATGTTTGAAACAATTTGCGATTTTAGCTATTTTTGAGAATATTGATCAGGTACTAGAAAGTAGTATGAGTATACGGGAAAGTAGGCTCGTATAGTTCTAGACAGAACTTGTTGTTACTGTGATAAATGAGAACTGCTTGTCAAAGTGCATTCTCCAAACAGTTTTCTAACATGTAGCTTAATATTCAGAAAGTTTCAAAGAATGAGTATAATTGCAAAATTATAATCGAACAAAAACAACCACGAAACCAATTTCGAAGGAGAAAATATTAAGTGATAAGTCCTCAAAAAGAGGGCTTAGTAACTTAATTACTTTCAAGTTCGAATTGAACTTTTAAATATGTAACAGGATCAAGTAAGCACCAACACAGTCGATTTTTTTTTTTTAAAGGAAGTACTGTTTTTGAGTTTCTGAACTTCTCGCAGTGGCCAAAAATGATTCAAAGAAAAAATAATTCTATCCCAACTCTTTTCTCAAAAGTTGAATAGCAAACTTTATTGATCTACTAGCTGCGTCGCCCGGCTGTGCTCGGTCTACCTCGAAAATAAAAGTTATGTCAAGTAACGCGTGTTCAACAATCAAGCTTTAAAAATAATAATAATAATAATAATAAAAGCATTGTTACGGAAAGTTGAGATGAAGCACTTATGTTTTGAGTGGAGGAAAGCCTTCGAAAAATAGGGATTTTATGTCGAAATCCAAGTGTCATAATTAATAGTTTTTAATTGATACCTCCGCTAATTATTATAAGAGGATTATGTTAAATAGCCAAACATGAAGACGGGGAGATGACGAATCCATCGATACCTGGTTCGATGGTCAGTTCACTGTCGTTCGGAAGAAGAAGCTTGGACATACATAGGTACCAGGGTTGCCAGACGTCCCAGATTTCAAGGGACATTCCCGTATTTTGATGAAATTTATTGTTCTACTAGCTACATCGCCCAGCTGTGCCCGGTCTACCTCGAAAATAAAAGTTAAGTCAAGTGAAAACAATCAGGCTTGGGGGGAAAAAACAAAAAAAAAAATTAATTTGAATTTTTGGCATCTTGAATTCAAATTATGTTTTTCGCAATCACGAGCGTGTGTGTTTGTGTAGGCGCATGTGTGGGTGCGTAAGTGTATGTATGCATGTGTGTGAGTGAGTGTTGTGTACGTGCGTGTGCGTGTAGGTGCTCGTGTGTGTGTGTAGGCGTTCGTGTGTGTGTGTGTAGGCGTTCGTGTGTGTGTCTGTGTAGGCGTTCGTGTGTGTGTCTGTGTAGGCGTTCGCGTGTGTGTGTGTAGGTGTTCGTGTGTGTGTGTGTAGGCGTTCGTGTGTGTGTGTGTGTAGGCGTTCGTGTGTGTGTGTGTGTGTAGGCGTTCGTGTGTGTGTCTGTGTAGGCGTTCATGTGTGTGTCTGTGTAGGCGTTCGCGTGTGTATGTGTAGGCGTTCGTGGGTGTGTGTGTGTAGGCGTTCGTGTGTGTGTGTGTGTGTAGGCGTTCGTGTGTGTGTGTGTGTGTGTAGGCGTTCGTGTGTGTGTGTGTAGGCGTTCGTGTGTGTGTCTGTGTAGGCGTTCATGTGTGTGTCTGTGTAGGCGTTCGCGTGTGTATGTGTAGGCGTTCGTGTGTGTGTGTGTGTGTGTGTGTGTGTGTAGGCGTTCGTGTGTGTGTGTGTGTGTGTGTAGGCGTTCGTGTGTGTGGGACATGGACGCCACCGCTCAGCAAAAGTGGATTCCGGGGGACAGTGTTCAGGAGCAGCCGCGCCGCCGCCGGTGGACGGTGGTGCTGCAGCCCTGGTCCAAGCTGAAAAAGGAACCACAACGTCAAGGACTGTCAAGTGAGGACAATAAGCAATCGTGATTGCTCCAAAAAAAAAAATAATAATAATAATAATAATAAAACAGTAACATTTTGAGGCAGATTGAGGAAAAATAACCAAAATAAAAACATTTTAAATCTCCTGATTACTGGAAAAGAATCAAAACAAAAGGCCGAATTTTATTTGGTCATATTCGAGAAATAAAATGGAAACAGATCTTTCTTCTCATTGATTTTCTTCACGATGCAAATTTTAATAAAAGCATCGTTAAGGAAAGTTGAGATGAAGAACTGAATTATAATTTGAATGGGGCCGTGGTAGCCCGATCGGTAGAGTATCGGATTCGGGGCCGGAGGGTCCTGAGTTCGAACCTCGATGGTCGAAGACCCACCGTCGTCATTAAAGAGGACTGGGCGACGTTAAATATGCTCGTGGTCTCAATGTCCTCCAAGTGAAACGATACCTCTGGGGGTGCTAGCACCAGGTTGCTATTAGCTCCTGGTCTAGTTCTAAATTCTCATTAACTGTTCGATCCGGTGATGGTGCTGCCATCTATCGGTATAAAAAATAATAGAGGCAAGGCACTTAGTATGCAGTCCTCGACATAAAATACAGTTGTAGTCAGTTGTGACTCGGAATCGAAATCGAAAATCGAAATCGAAATAATTTGAATGGAGGTAAACTTTTGAAAAATAGGGATTTTACATGTATATGTCGAAATCAAAGTATCATTATTAATAGTTTTTAATTAACGTTTCCGTTTATTATTATCAAAGAATTATGTTGAATAGCCAAACATAAAGACGGGAAAATTACGAATTTATTAATACCTGGTTCGATGGTCAATTCACTGGCGTTTGGAAGAAGTAACTCGGACATAGATACATACGTAGGTACACACATAAATACG
The DNA here is from genome assembly GCF_026930045.1 of Uloborus diversus. Taxonomy (NCBI): domain Eukaryota; kingdom Metazoa; phylum Arthropoda; class Arachnida; order Araneae; family Uloboridae; genus Uloborus; species Uloborus diversus. The sequence goes on from NC_072731.1 coordinate 262,623,961, forward strand.
CTCAGATTTTAATTATATAAGATTAGGGTAAACTTTCGTGGCGATTTACGAAATAATATTTTTATGTCAATTATTTTTGTCTGTTTCATTAGCATAAATATAATCATTAAAAAAAAATGAAAAATTAATTTGAATTTTGACATCTGGAATTCAAATTATGTTTTTCGCAATCACGAGTGTGTGTGTGTGTATGTAGGCGTGTGTGCTTGTGTCTGTGTGCAGGTGTGAGAGTGTGGGTAGTTGTGTGTATGAGTGTTTGTGGTAGGGGCGGGGGAAGGTGTATGTGTGTGTGTAGGCATATGTGTTTGTGTCTGTGTGCAGGCATGAGTGTGTGGGTAGTTGTGTGTAGACGGGTGTGTATGTGTAGGTGTCTGTATGTATGCGTGTTTGTGTATCTGTGTAGGTGTATGTATGTGTGTATGTGTTTGTTTGTACGTACGTGTATGTATGCGTGTAGGATATTGACGCAATCTGGAGATGGCTGTCGCTAGAGGAGCAGCATCGATAGGAGTCGGTCGACGGTGATGCTGCAGAGGGTGCTGGCGGGAAAATAAAATGATAGCACATCAAAACAGTCAAATAAAAGCAATAAGCAATCGTGATTGCTCAAAAATAAATAAATAAATAAATAAATAAAAATAAATAAATAAATAAATAAATAAATAAATAAAAATTTTCTTAAACATAATTGCTTACACCCTGTAGAGTTCTTTCACGATAGAAACATATTTTGTCACCCTGAGCACACCGAAAATGAATTACCATGCCGTGTAGGAGGTTAATTAAATAAAGTTTATTTGAAAAAAAAAATGCTAAAACTCCTGTTTTGTGTTAATTAAGCAACAATTAGAAGTAATTACTTATTTTGTTGTCGCACATTTACGAGAAAAACAGAACGCTCTGAATTTTTATTTTTAAGAACATCGGTTGCCACTCGAGAAGTGATAAATACGATTAACAATTATTAATACAAGTAAACAATTCGTGGAGGAAATAATAAACGTGTATGAAAAAAGGTCGAAATCGAATACTTTATTTAAGAATTTTGTGAGTGCATCGGAAAACGATATTTATTTATTCATGAATGTAGTTTCCTTACACGGTTTAGATAGCAAAAAATACTCCAGGGAAATTAACAAGGAATATGAATAACTAAATACATAATCCAATCGAATAATCCAATTTGAATAGATGTCATATTCTTTACTTCTTTGAAATATTTCTGAAGCTATAAACTCTGTTTTTGAATTTTCTTTCTATGTTTGGATAATAAGTAACTTACTTTGTCTGTAGTTGGTCTTCGAAAACAAAAAGTGTGGAGGGGGGGGGGATGCTGGGTTTATTCTTGGGCGATAGAAACATCTAAGTATAATTTAAATAAAAAACAAAAGCAACTAAGATAATAAAAGCTGTAACTTCAAATGCTATACAAGATTTTTTTTCTTTTTTTACTTTTTATTATCTCGTAAGAATTAAGGAAATCACTGTATCTGCAAAACAATTTTCACTAAAATTTCAACCAAAATTTCTATCATATTCATGCTGTAAAAAGTTTGAGAAGTTTTTATGGCTCTTCTACAGATGAATGTGTTAATTTTCCAGTACCGAAATGCCAATAAAAATTTTAAAATAGGGTATGTCCGGTACCAAGCCCCATCCAAGCAGAAACTTAAACGAGCTGATGTGTGCATCACATGACTTCCTTTTACTCCAATTTAATGTCATTTCCCCATTATTGGCATTTTTAATGTGATTCAGTAGTTTACTCTCTAAATATCACAGACAATGACCATATTGAAACAAAAAAAAAGAAAAAAAGAAAATCGCCAAATTTAAAACTTAGCGACCAAAAGACTGGCGATAAATCGCCAAGTGTCCGCCAAATTATAACACCACTTGAGTTTACGACGAAATTAACAATGATTTCCCCCTAAAAAGGGGCAAAAGACCTCCTTAGGAACACCTGAATGCTAACAAAAGGGGAGGTGCACAACTAGACCCCACTAGGAGTCTACGTAATAAATTTCAACTTTCTAGGACATACCGTTCTTGAGTTATGGGACATACATACGCACATACATAGGTACGTACATACAGACGTCACGAGAAAACTCGTTGTAATTAACTCGGGAAACGTCAAAATGGATATTTCGGGCGTCTATACGTTCTTAGGCACTTATCCACGTGTGGTCGAGTCGAAAAAAGAACTCAGCATTCATTCTGGGGTGAGCAAAATGGAAATTAAGGTCGATTTTTTCGCGAATACAATACTTCCTTTTTTGTAAAAGAAAGTAAAAAGAAGAAAAAACGCAAAAAATAAAAGAGAATACTGCCATAATATTATAAAAATATTAATCATACGTGCGTGCCTATGAGCACCGGCAAGGTAGTGCGCTTTCACACCCTGGCTTTTTCAAATAAGATAAAAATAATTTAAAGTTTCTTTCTCAGAAAGTTTAACATTGATACCCTCGATATTTCGAGCTTCCGTGCAAGTTTTATAGCTGTTCTTCGATAATTCCAATCATATTCTTTCTCCAACTATTTTGACAGTCTATTTTGTCCTAATGGACACCGGTGTGTCACATCTTTTCAGTTATCAACGGTAGAAATCTCTTTATAACTTCTGACAGTTCTGCAGAAGAAAACTCTCTTCGGCCCCAGAGATTTTAAGTCTCTGGAATTTTTACCGGCACGCTCTCCTTTGATGAATTTATTAATCGCAATTTCTCTAAATTTCTTTCTTTTACCCATTAGTACTAGAACCCTTTGAGAGGACAGGCCGACCTATTCGACATTTTGGTTCCAAGACAACTTTGGATCCAGCCTTGTTTCAAGTATTTGGACATATGTTATTAAAGTCGCTGGTTGCAATGTCGTAAAATAATTGAGGATCAGTTAAGTGATACGTCCTTTTAGGTAAATTTAGAAGAACTTTTTTGTCTCAAATTAAATAGCAATTTATCAAGAATTGTTTCCTGTAATGGGCCCTACTTTTATACATGGTTTTAAATATGAGTTAAGTATTTCTTCCCCATCTTTCTTTACTAATAATAAAGCTGAAAGTCTCTCTGTCCGGATCTCTCTCTGTCTGTCAGGATCTCAGTGACGCGCATAGCGCCTAGATCATTGGGCCGATTTTCATGAATTTTGGCACAAAGTTGGTTTGTAGCATGGGGGTGTGCACCTCGAAACGATTTTTCGAAAATTCGATGTGGTTCTTTTTCTATTCCAATTTTAAGAACAAAATTATCATAAGATGGACGAGTAAATTACGAAATTATCATAACGTGGAACCGTAACATGGGCACAAGCCAATTGGCGAGAAAATTCACCACACATTATTTGTAAATATACAGGCGAACCAAAAGACCTTTCAATTTTTCTATTACGGGCAAAGTCGTGAGGGTACCACTAGTTAAGACAATAAAATAATCAAAAAATGTTAAACCAACACATCTATAGCTTTGCAATCATGTTTCTGCAACGTGCTTACCGTATACATAATAATAAATTTATTTTCGGCAAAAATTCGGAACCAAAATGTCGGATGAGTCAGCTCCCCTTTTAAGTGGCCTTTATAAGTACAACAAACGATTGGGATTACAGTAGCACAAATAATTCTTTACCGCAAGATAAAAAGAGGGGCTGCGGAGTTGGAATCAGAGTCGGATAGATTTTGGGTAAGAAGAGTCGGAGTCGGGAAATTCCAAGAGTCGGAGTCCGTCGTTTTGTCCGCAGTCATGTTAGGTCTACCGAATAAGAGTCGGAGTTGAAGAAGGTCTCTAAAATTTTCTCAGTTGGAGTCGGGCATTTTCCCTCCATAGCCCTGTTAAAAGGTTGAATGAAAACGTTTTGGACTTGTTGTATGTATTAGACTTAAATAAACATAAAATGTCTATCAACTCATTCTTAGAGAGACATCTAAATCAATGCAGATAAGGAAGCATACAGCTTACCTTATCATATATGTTCTTCATCTGTCTTTATTTATTTATAATCCAAATTGATATGTTGGAGGGATCTTCTGCTAAATGAGGTAGGTATCCATTAATGACACACTAAGACACAACTCCTTCTACACTAAGAAGGACAAATTTAATATAATATAAACTGCAGCACTACATGTTCACACTATAAGAAATAAGAGAGGAGTGAATGAGTTCTAACGAGCTGATGTGTGCATCACATGACTTCCTTTTACTCCAATTTAATGTCATTTCTCCATTATTGGCAATTTTAATGGGATTTAATTGTTTACTTTCTAGATATCACCAACAGTGGCCAAATTGAAACCAGATTTAAAATTTAAAAAAAAATCGCCAAATTTGTCGCCAAGTTGGTGACAAAACTTGGCGACCAATAGATTGGCGATATATTTGCGAAGTGTCCGACAAATTATAACACTACTTGAGTTTAAATCGAAATTAACAATGATTTCCCCCCAAAAAGGGGCAAAAGACTCCCTTAGGAACATCCGAATGCAACCAAAAGGGAAGGTGCACAACTAGGCCCCACTAGAAGTCTTCGTAACAAATTTCAACTTTCTAGGACATACCGTTTTTGAGTTATGCGAGATACATACACATAATCACATACGCACATACGGACGTCACGACAAAATTCGTTGTAATTAACTCGGGGGTCGTCAAAATGGATGTTTCGGGTGTCTGTAGGTTCCTAAGCATATATCCACGTGTGGTCGGGTCGAAAAAAAAAACTCTCATTCGGAGGTGAGAAAAATGGAAATTAAGGCCGATTTTTGAGTGAAATTTTTTTCGCGAATACAATATTTCCTTTTTTGTAAAAGGAAGTGAAAATGAATTAAAAATTCCTGATTTTCCTTTTGGCGACAGCGCCGTCTGGTGGAGGAAGTGGGGCAACATACACAGTTTCTAACAGTATGTATCGACCAATATGCATGTATCTCACACCGGTAGCTCAAACACGGTTATCTGCTTAATAACCGTTGATCCAGCATCAGTTTTGTGATATTCATTGAGAAGAAATAAAATCGAGGAAGTGAAGACTTTCTTTCTAGAAACAAAGATCCCCTAAGTCACGCGACAAAATGTAAAGCAAAGCATTGGGAGAAATCGAGTTTCATTCGCTAGTTTCACGCAAAGCGTGTCAACCGTTCGTCGTTGTTGAGTCACGTGACTTGGAGTCTTAAACCTTGGTTTCCTAGGAGCGAACACGCCAATCGTCGGCGTCGCTCCTCGCCGTATGGAAAACTTGATTCTTCTGCGCATGCGCGCCCGAGCTAAATCGAAGTCGTGAATGGCCACGCCGGAATCCACTTGATTTTGATTTCAGCGTCACGGCGAGGAGCGACGTCAAAGATCGACGATTCGCTCCTAGGAAACCAGGGCATTAAGAAGCGAAATTAAATATTGCGCTCTACGCTTGCTATCAACCCTATCGTTGCCAATACACGTGAGTAAAAATGCTCACTAAATATTTTGCTCTGTGATTGGCAGCATTTCATCATTTGTGATGTCATCGGCAGAAGCGTAAACAATGAGAGCGCACCGGTTAAAGTATTTTTTTAAAAATTTTAAACTTAAACAAATTATTTTAAAAATGGTTAGATCCTATGTTTTTAAGCATGCTCTATCAGAAAAATATAATTTAAAAATTTTAGAAACGACCAGTTTACATAAGATTAGTATGACAATGCCTACACATCAGTTTCACGCTTCTGAAGAAGTCACTGACTCTGTTTTTGTGCTATAAAAAAAGTAAACCTTAGGTACAAAGGTCTCATCCAGTGTTGCCAGATTGGGGGAAATTTCCCCATTTTGGGGAAATCTGGTGCTCTCCGGGGAAATTTTGGGGAAATGGGTTTTGAGGGGAATTCTTTGGGGAAAAATTTTTTCCTTGGGGGAAAACCTGGGAATTTTTTTTTTTTTTTTTCGTATTTAAATTCGCGTCTTTACATCTGGTAGTTACATTGTTTGTATCAAACAGCGTTGGTTTAGCTTTGCTCAACTTTATGGATTTCGCATTATGTGGAATATTATGCTACGGGATTCGCATTAATAGTTCTGCGTGAGTAACTAGTTGATACGTGAAACAGGCAAAAATAAGTGTGATGAAGAATGTTCTTAGATAAATATATACAAAAATCATAGTTTAAATGTACATACAGAAGCAGAGTAAGTAAATGCGAGTAGAAAAAAAAAAATATTTGATTATTTCTTATCAATCGATCGGGCGCTTGTATTTATGACTAGTGGCATCCACACGGCTTTGCTCGTAGTAGAAAATTAAAAAGGTATTTTGGTTCCGCTCTCTATATTTACAAATAATGCATGATGAATTTCTCGCCAATTGGTTTGCCAACGTCACGATTCCGCATTATGATAACTTGGTAATTTAGTCGTCCATTTTATGATAATTTTGCTCGTGGAAATGTTTTTAAAATGAGAATAGAAAAAGAACAAAATCGAATTTTCAAAAAATCGATTAAAGGTGCACACCCCCGTGCTACAAACTAATTCTTTGCCGAATTTCATGAAAATCGGTCGAACGGTCTAGGTGCTGTGCGCATCTCAGAGATCCTGACAGAGAGAGAGAGATCCGGACAGAGACTTTCAGCTTCATTATTAATAAAAATATAAAAAAGATAAAAAATAAAGAAGACCAAAAAAAGAAAAAGAAAAAAAAAAAAAAGAAAATGGGAAGAAAAAAAAAAAGTTGGGGAATTTTATAAGAAAATTTGGCTATTTGGGGAAAAAAATGTTTTTTCAAGAGACAAAAATATCAGAGGAAGTCGACTCATTTTATGAAAATATTAGTGGAAAAATAATTTTTGAATTTGGGGAGTTTTGATAGAAAACATCGCTTTTTGGGGAAAAGTTGGTAGGGAATTGGGGAAATCTGGATTTGACCATCTGGCAACACTGGTCTCATCTAATTTTTTAGGTTTGAAAAAATGCAGAAAAAAATCGTCAACAATTTAGAAAACGTTACGTAAAGCTTGAAAACCATTAAAAGTATAAAAACATGACCCATTTTTTTTTCCAAATCGGGGTACTAATAATTCTTTAAATTTAAATTTTTACTAAGTACATTCGATAAACTTTTAACCAACCTTCAAGTAGTTTTAGAATATACAGTTTTATCATATACTTTAGCAACATTTTACATCCTGGAGCATTTTTACTAAATCATGAATTATGGATGGTGAAGTCGAAAATCCCTAGCGTCTTTGAAAATGCCATTTTTAAAGAGCGTTCATTGCTGAAGGCGCATTCCATGTTCTTATTAGAATTCTTAAGCTTACCATATCACGCCATTTTATTAAAGTATACTTGTTATAAAATATCTCTCTTAAAAAAATGTTTACTTCTTAAGGTAATCTTTTCTTGTCGTGATAACCAATAGAATATTTTAAAATTATTTTTCTACATCTTTGAACGTGTTCTACGATTTGAATTTTTTTTTAAAATAAATAGCTGAAAATATCATACTAAAAAAAAGGTTTTAAAAGTATTTTTAAATAAAATACGTATAGTTTCAAGATTTAAAAAAATAACCATTTTATTTAAAGTTTTTTCAACATATTTGAACGTGTTCTACAATCTAAACTTGGTTTCTTTTTCTAATGATAACGTGAAATTTTTTTACTTAAAAAAAAAAAAATCTGAATTAATTTTTAAATAAAATATTAGTTATTTTTTTACGATTGTTTTAATAGCTACGTTCACATACATTTATTATGTGAAAATGCGTGATAAGAATACTTTAAAATGTTGAAGAACTTTTATTTACCTGTGGGAATTTTTTAAATCTTTTACTTCATCTGCCATTTGCGATAATGTGTAAATTTATTTTCTGTTTGAAATGAGTTGTGTGTTCGTTGGAATAATAATAAAATTAATGGTTTCAATTAGAAGTAGAGAATATGTTGAGAAATTCGGAACATTTATAAAAATTCGCTTTAAAAAAAATTTCGTGATAACGTAAATACACCTTTTCTTTCTTTAAAAATCAATAAACTGAGCAAATCATTTGCAACACATCTTATATCTTTAAACGAGCAATTCTTGTGAGTATATATATATTTCTTACCTCGGAAACGACTCTAACGATTCGGATGAAATTTTGGATTTAATTGTAGTTTTGCATTCTAAGTTCATCTACATCAGTGTTTTTTTTTCTGTAAAAACGCAATTTTTTTTACAAAAAAGTTTTTTAATATAAAGTCAAATTGAGTTAAGCCTTGAAGTAAACTATGAGTTGACGCATCAGGCAGACGATTTGCAACCATAACAATGAAAATTTGTCTCTTCTCGCTTTAAAATTTTATACTTGCTTAGGGTTGCCAGGCTTGGCTGATATTGGCCACTTTGGCTAATTTCGAACACACTTGGCTGAAAACAAATTCAAAAGCATTATGTAAGTCGATGTAAGGTTTTTTTTTCTTTTTTAAGTGAAATTATTGCTTGACCATCCTATTTTATTTTATTTATTTATTTTCTTTTTACACTTCAAATAGTTTAACATGTTTTTAAAATCACGCATCTAAATTTTATTTCGAAGAAGTGTATGTCTTGAGATTGTTTATGTTTTGTTAAGACAGTTGTTATCATTTGTTGGAATGATTTGTGGATCATCAGTTTTGATGGATATCATGCTGTATGTAGCATTTTCTGGCGTAAAAACTAAAAGTACTTATTCAAAAAGAAAATCTCGATTGGGATAAAATCGTGAAACGCATCATCGTATGAAAGGAAGTATTCGGTTTAAAAACCGATTTCACAATAGCAAAACTAAGGCCAAAATATTTTAATTACTGACAAGAAAATTGTATTGTGGAAACAAACGTAACAGATAGTTTAAAGCAAAATGTTGATTTAATTACATTCAGAATCTTCTTTGTTTGGTACTTTAGTGTTATAAGAAGGTCGAGTACATAATATTTCGTTAACGTGAAGCTTTCCAAGTATATTTGGAAAAGTATTGAACCTTAAAAAAACACAATTTGACAAAAAATAATTATTTTAAAGCCGAGCGAGGCTCGGTCGTCCAGGTACTTTAGATTTAAAATCTGATGGGAACAGCACATGGTTGTTAAATAGTCGATAGTTTAATTATTAAAATCAAGCGGAGGTTCTCATTTCTATACGTCAAAAAGTTAAGCTTTTTTGTGTCATAAACGTTTCAATGTTTTTTTTTTTTTCCAAAATAGTTTTATGTTTTCTTAAGACACTTACCAAAACCTATAAAGGGAAGGAAATATTTATAATCATACTTCCAAACTTAAAGTAAGTTGACTCCCCTGTCAGCGTCTAAAATAATTTAATATCACCTTAGAGTAAGTCCGAATATTTAATTCGCTTCTTGATTATCATAACGTGGAAACGTGTTAGAAAGATGCGCCGAAGTGCATCATTTGTGACGTCATAAAGACCACGCCCTGTTTGAAAAATCGGACAATTTTAAAAATTAATTAAAAATTAACTGTTTTGAAAATGAAAGCATTTTCTGGGTCCATATTCTTTTGTTTTGCTTATTCTATCAATATCTGTGACTGAAAGTAGTACTTTTGACAGAAGGAAACAATCCCATTCCATGGAGATAAGTATTAATACTGAAAAAATTAATCTTTCTGAAAGGTAAAGTTTAAGAAAAGTTACAAATGGCCCTTGGTACAAAGTACCCCTGTACAAGATCTGTTTTCCAAAAGTAAATTTTCAAAAATGTTGCTTCGTTTGGTAGAAAGATAACTGTTTCTTCTTTATATTTTCCTTATCTTTCTTTACTAATAATAAAGCTGAAAGTCTCTCTGTCCGGAGGATATCTGGATGTCTGTAGGTTGTCTGGATGTCTGGATCTTTGTGACGCGCATAGGGCCTAGACCGTTCTGCCGATTTTCATGAAATTTGGCACAAAGTTAGTTTGTAGTATGGGGGTGTGCACCTCGAAGCGATTTTTCGAAAGTTCGATGTGGTTCTTATTCTATTCCAATTTTAAGAAAAAAATATCATAAGATGGACGAGTAAAATACGAAATTATCATAACGTGGAACCGTAACGTGGGCACAAGCCAATTGGCGAGATAAGAAATCATCATAACGTGGAACCGTAACATGGGTACAAGCCAATTGGCGAGAAAATTCACCACGCATTAATTGTAAATATACAGGCCTTTTTAATTTTTCTATTACGGGCAAAGCCGTGCGGGTACCACTAGTTAATAATAAAGCTAAAAGTTTGTCTGGATCTCTGGATATTTGTGACGTGCATAGCGCCTAGACCTTTCGGTCGATTTTTATGAAATTTGTCAAAAAGTTAGTTTGTATCATAGAAATGTGCACCTCGAAGCGATTTATTGAAAAATCGATTTTGTTCTTTTGTTATTCCAGTCTTAAGCTCGTTTTAAAAATAAATTTGATAATATTAAGTTTTAAGTCATTCGAAAGCTTCAACTTTTTTGCATAAAATGAAGTTTGTTTGAAGTTTCTACGAGAATTACAAGAGCTGTAAGAATTGTTTTAAGAAAATGGGAAACCACAAGGCTTACCTTAAGCAAGCCAGACGATTCTAAATGATTAAGCTCAAGACTAAAAGCAAAAATTAAAGATATTTCTGTGGGATTTGCATGTCGACGTTAACTGTAACTAGATCCTTGTGTGTATTCTATACTAGTGGTACCCGCAGGGCTTTGCCCGTAATAGAAAAATTGAAAGGTCTTTTGGTTCGCATGTATATTTACAAATAATGTATGGTGAATTTTCTCGGCAATTGGCTTGCACCCATGTTACGGTTCCACGTTATGATAGTTTCGTTTCTCGCCAATTGGCTTGTGTCCATGTTACGGTTCCACGTTACGATAATTTCGTATCTCGCCAATCGTGGCTATGTTACGGATCCACGTTATGATAGTTTCGTATCTCGCCAATTGGCTTGTGTCCATGTTACGGTTCCACGTTACGATAATTTCGTATCTCGCCAATTGTGGCTACGTTATGGTTCCACGTTATGATAGTTTCGTATCTCGCCAATTGGCTTTTGCCCATGTTGCGGTTCCACGTTATGATAATTTCGTAAGTTACTCGTTCGTCTTATGATAGTTTTGTTCTTAAAATTGGAATAGAAAAAGAACCACATCGAGTTTTCGAAAAATCTCTTCGAGGTGCACACTCTATGCTACGAACTAACTTTGTGCCAAATGTCATGAAAATCGGCAGAACGGTATAGGCGTTGTGCGCGCCACAGAGATCCAGACATCCTACAGACATCCTCCGGACAGAGAGACTTTCAGCTTTATTATTAGTAAAGAAGATTTAAATTAAAATGTTTTACTTGTAAAGAAGCACTCGTCTGCTTTTATTTTTTTTAGTTTTATGGCTTTACTAATAATAAAGCTGAAAGTCTAGATGTCTGTTACGCGCACAACGCCTCGACCATTCAACCGATTTTCGTGAAATTCGGCACAAAATCAGTTCGTTGCATAGGGGGGAACATATCGAAGCGATTTTTCGAAAATTCGATTTTGTTCTTTTTCTATTCCATTTTTATGCCACCGTTGGTGGATTTAATTCCTCTGCAGCAATACCGAGCGAATTACCATAACTAGGACGAGTAAATTGCCATAACATGGACGAGCAAATTAACATAGCATATTGGCGGGAAATTCATCATCCATTATTTGTAAATATACAAGCGAATCAAATGATCTTTTAATTTTTTACTTCGAGCAAAGCCGTGCGGGTACCGCTAGTGGTAAATATATTATTAAAGTTTTGAACTACTACGTTCTTTTTACAGTGTTTAATTTTGGAAAATTGGTCTTATTTTGCGTTTTACAGCAGAGATGATGCGCTTATTTCAGTGACACACGTGGAAGGAACATCAGCAAATGCTACCATATGTTCGATTTCTTTGACTATTTTTTTGCTAAAAACGAGCTGATGTGTGCATCACATGACTTCCTTTTACACCAATTTAATGTTAATTCCTCATTATTGCAATTTTAATGTGATTCAATAGTTAAATATCACCAATAGTGGCCAAATTGAAACCAGATTAAAAAAAAGCCAAATTTGTCGCTAAGTTGGCGACAAAACTTTGTGACCAAAAGACTCGCAATATTTCGCCAAGTGTCCGCCAAATTATAACACCACTTGAGTTTGCATCGCAATTAACAATGATTTCTCCCCAAAAAGGTGCAAAAGACCCCTTTAGAAACACCCGAATGCAACCAAAAGGGGAGTGCACAATTAGACCTGTAGGAGTCTACGTACGAAATTTCAACTTTCTAGGACATTCCATTCTTGAGTTACGCGACATACATACACACATACGTACGTATATACAGACGTCAAGAGAAAGCTCGTTGTAATTAACTCGGGAAACGTCAATATGGATATTTCGGGCGTCTATACGTTCTTAGGCATTTATCCTCGTGTGGTCGGGTTGAAAAAAAAAAAAACTCAACATTCTTTCGGGGGTGAGCAAAATGGAAATTAAGGTCGATTTTTGAGTGAAAAGTTTTTCGCGAATACAATACTTCCTTTTTTGTAAAAGGAAGTAAAAATACAGTCGTTGTAGCAATAGCGACTAATCAACTAGTAGTCGTATTCAGGGGCGTGCGCAGAAATTTTGGGGCCCCTTCACAAATGACTTTTCCGGGTCATATTGTTTACCCCTATATTTCACGCCTGGTTTTAAAAGCATCGGGCCCCTTGCCTGCTCGGGACCGGCACAAAAGGTGTCCCTTCTCCCCCCCCCCCCCGTGCGCGCCCCTGGTCGTTTTGCTAACTTTTCAAATACACCAAAAATTTGAAAAGATTTTGAAAAAAGTTACTGAACGCGCACAGTAGCCGTGAACGGTAGATATACAGACGAACCAAATGACTTTTTAATTTTTCTACTACGAGCAAAGCCGTGCGGGTACCGCTATGATGCAATACAATTGAAATTTTTGCAGTTTAAGGAGTCACAGTACCTTTCAAACATTTTTTAAAATTCAAGTAAATTTTATATTTATCTGAAACCATAAAATGCATACTTATTTCTTAATCAATAATTTATTTTCAAAATTTGAAAATATTGCCTACTTTTTTTAAAAATTCAAGAAATTGAGGAAAATTTCAATTTTTAAAAATCCCTAAAGCTTTTTTATTTTTGCACTAATTTGAAAAATGGTTTTTTCTAAACGATCACTATAATTATCTCTAAAAATCTGTGCATTCATTTGCTTATGAGTTTATTAGAAAATTTTCTGTCATTAATTATGTAAAAAATCAAAGTTTTTTTAAAAAAAAAAATGGTTTTTAAAGGTTTGACATGCTCTAAACATTTGAGTAATTTATAAAATGCTTATCCAGTGCACAGTTTTGTCAAATATGTTATCCCAATTGCAAAAAGTATTACTTTAAAACTGTATCTTTAATAGAAAAAAATTCTTAGGGATTCTAATGACATGAAAACACAAAAAAACTATCATCGAGAAAAAGCAATTTAAATTTTTCTTTTGCATAAGAACACATAACGAGCATGGCCTAAAACCACGCATAACTTTTTAAATATTTGAACTAAAGCAATGAAACTTTTCCCCTGTGTTCAGAATAGCTTTTAGTTTTGAAAAAAGCGATTAAATTTTTTTTGATCGTTTCATCATTTTTGAGGTAATTTTTCTGCATTGTAAATATTTGAGTTTTGTTCATTGTATTGAATTCAGTATAAAACTCCTACGAGTGTGCATTTTGTGAAACGTAACATTTTCTATCTATAACCATGCAAAGTTTGACCACCCCCAGATTTTGTGTAGTGTATGTATGTTTGTATTAGCATGTTTACCTGCGCTCAAGAATAAAACCGAGAGCATGAAATTGAATGATTGTTGAATTCTGAAAAGATGGAATTCGATTTGCTTTGAAATCGATCTGCATAGATTTTGAACAGGTCTTTACACTTGGTTGTTTTGAATCATAAAATGGTGCGACTGTAAAACACATTTTTGTAAACATAAACTAGAAGAAATAATAGTATGTACACAGGGGCGGCATTTCAGCATTTCGTTTGGGGGGTCGAGTTTCTTAAATATGAATTATCTCAGTATGGAACAGAACACATATTGGCTAACAGCAAGTAATCATTATATGGGTTTAGAATTAATTAAAAAAAAATTGTGACAAAATTTGTAATTTGTTTTATAATATGTTATCATACAAAGTATCTTGATACTACAGTTTTCATCTTTTAATAAAGTTTTGATGCTTGATCTTTAAAATACGGAAGAACTGGAAATCAGGTTACTAATCCATCAATGCCCAATGTCATGCTCTTTTTCAGTAAGTTTTTTTTTTTCTGTCCCTATTGTACCTCGAAAATAATTCTATTTTCCTCAGACACGAAAATGATTTTTTTCTACTAGCTGAACTGATACGAATAGTTGAAAAATAATTGAAGTAACAAAGTTACGTATGAAAACACACGTTTCACATCTTGCTCGTCAAAATCACCCTGGTAACTTTAAAAATTGTTATGGTCTTCATTTTTCATCATTGAACAGTCTAGTCCAGTTTAGTCTCTAAACAATTCTTCTTGCCTCATGCTATAAATTCTACTCATAATTGAAACATTTTATTTTTTGTTTTCAATATCCAATCCAGATAATAGAGAGCTAACAATACGAGAAAATATTTATCATCAAATCTTGTGCTAGTTTTATTACAAACTGATGCTATTATTTTATACAATATGTTAAATCAATATGCATTTTGGTCACCTCTTCTAAAGTCATTTGAATATTCTTTGCGCTTTTTAAAAATTATCTTGGAGTAAGAATTTTTTTGAAATGATCCACGCTTGGTTGAAATATACATCTGCGTGAAATTTATTAATAGTTTCAATTGTAGTTTGAACTGAAGGTCGAACATTCCAAAAATTAAGTTTAGCTGATTGAAGATGTTTTGATAGAGTAAAGCATTGTTCAAAAACTCTCCACAATACAAACAAAGCGAATAAGCAATCAAACGAAGATGTGTTAAAGGACAGTAGCTTTTTCATTATTGAAAGGGTCGTTTTCTAAAATCACTGCTTTGAAATTATCGAGGAGGATTTTTATGGTATAAAAACCATCTTGTGTTGTCTCTTGAAGACCCTCTTGTGTCACTTCGAGATTGCATAGTTAAAGAGCCCCCAGGAAAGATATTTGTTGATGTGAGATATTTTTTTCAACAATAGTATGTATTTTTAAGAAGCATAATATAAAATGATATTATGCATTGAGTAGCTGAAATGTGTTTCTGGAAAAAGAAAATGGTGGTGAATACTCATTAAATAGACACACTTAAAATATGAGCGTAACAATGAATGTAAAAAATACCAACGCGTTTTCTTGTGAAAATCATGGAACCACATCACTGCACAGGCCTCATAATCACAATTGCAGAGAGCACACAAGAATGAAATATTTAGCCTATGTGAGGAAATTACGTCTTTAGTTAAAACTAACCATGATTCTTCATCAGTTTTTTTGTTCTGAAAAGTCCGATAAAGGATTAATGAATTTATAATAAATCATTCAAAAAACAGAAAACACTTGCTCATATTTGGAAACGGGTCAAGTTTCATCAATAATTACGGAGAACCAGTAAGATTCTATTTTCATGAACATTGTTTTGCGATTTACATAAATTGAAGTTGCTCATTTTTTATCATTCCTCTCAAAAAATTTGGGGGTGCGACCGCCCCCTCTTGACCCCCCTATTTGCCGCCCCTGTATGTACATTTGATGATGTTCTTCAAGAAGGTAAATACAGTTCAAAAATGTAGGGTAATTTTTATGCCTTTAAAACACAAGAGATAAAACATTCTTTTTAGAATTCTTTCGTAACTAATGAAATTAGTCTCTTCAAATGTGCACAATAAGACCGGAAATGTTTTTTAAACGAATAATTCTAAAGATTACGAAATGAAAAATAAATTTTTCGTGACTATCATTCATTAAATGTTATTAATAATTAGAGTAGAGAGTTTAAAATTCATTGCATAAATAAGTTTTAACCATATCTTTACATTCAAAATGAAAGAAAAAAAAAAGGTTTGGTCTGTATAACAAAACTCTTCTATATAAATCTAAACATGTGCTCTGAAGTTAAATGTGAACATAAGTTTTCACATTACTAACGAAACTAAGATTAGTTTGAATTCAAAACCTGTTTAATAATCTAAAAAATAATAGTTGAAGAATTTTAGACACTTGAACTAAAGGATTAAATAATTCAGAAAATATTTAATAGTTGAAAACGTCTGAAAAAAGGTTTATTAATTAGGTTCTGACGGTCCCCCCCCCTAACTCTCCCCCACTGGAAACTCTTGAGGAAATAGTCCAGTTTGAGCGAACGTTTTTTCTTCCTTTTACAAAAAAGGAAGTATTGTATTCGCGAAAAAAATTTCACTCAAAAATCGGCCTTAATTTCCATTTTACTCACCCCCGAATGAATGTTGAGTTTTTTTTTTTCGACTCGATCACACGTGGATATATGCCTAGGGACGTACAGACACCCGAAATATCCATTTTGACGACCCCCGAGTTAATTACTACGACTTTTCTCGTGACGTCTGTATGTACGCATGTATGTGTGTGTGTATGTATCTCGCATCACTCAAGAACGGTATGTCGTAGACAGTTGAAATTCGGTACGTAAATTCCTAGTGAGGTCTAGTTGTGCACCTTTTCTTTTGGTTGTCTTTGAATGTTTCTAAGGGGACCGTTTGCCCCTTTTTTGGGGGAAATCATTGTTAATTTCGATGCAAACTCAAGTTGTGTTACAATTTCTCGGACACTTGGCGATACATCGCCAGTCTTTTGGTCGCCAAGTTTTGTCGCAAACTTGGCGAAAAATTTGGCGATTTTTTGTTTTAAATCTGTTTTAATTTGGCCACTGTTGGTGATATTTAGAGAGCAAACAATTGAATCACATTAAAATTGCAAGTAATGGGAAAATGACATTAAATTGGAGTAAAAGGAAGTCATGTGATGCACACATCAGCTCGTTTAAAGTAACTGCAACTGAGAAATACTGTAGGAAATACCGTATTACCTCGCATTATCCGGCATGTCGAAAAAAAGCGAAGTTGACCAGCATGCCGGGAAATTCGAATTTTCCGGCATGCCGGATAATTTGAGGTTTATTTGGCAACAAAACAAAAGTAATTTCCCCATTCATTTTCAATAAAATAAAAAAACCCGGTAGTAACCTTCTTTTAAACAAATGAGTATTGCGTATAATATGTGCTTATTATTTATGGTAAGTCATTATTAATGGATTTAATAATACTTCACTGAAGTAATCAATTCAGAAGCAATCATCGTTACTGTGATTTGTTCACAAGTT
The DNA here is from genome assembly GCF_026930045.1 of Uloborus diversus. Taxonomy (NCBI): domain Eukaryota; kingdom Metazoa; phylum Arthropoda; class Arachnida; order Araneae; family Uloboridae; genus Uloborus; species Uloborus diversus. The sequence goes on from NC_072731.1 coordinate 262,641,317, forward strand.
TTTTAAAGAAATTATTTTAGGTTCTTTTTAGAGAGGTAAGTTAAGTTTTTACTTATTGAATAGCTATGGTAAATTCTTTATCACTGGTTTAGGGGCAGTAACTTACTGATTAAATATTTGCTTACTTAGTTTTAGCTTAACTTTTATAAAATTATTCGTTATTAAACAATATTTTTCTTGTTAAAATAACAAATGACATTATTAGTAAATATTTTTACAAAATTAAACTGTTTATTAATAGTAATAAGATATATATAGAACTTATATTCATTTTTAAGCTGAACATATATTTTTATAGCATTTATTTTTTTTCCTAACCTCGTTTTTTCCCGCATGCCGGAAAGGACCAGGCAAGTGTTATTGAAACTCTGGTGACCTCCGAATTTAGCGGCATTCCGGATAATGCGAGGTAATGCGGTACGTTATAAATATACAAATTAGCAACATTCAATAAATTTGTTTTTTTTACTATTAAAACATTCATTTTGAAAGAGCTAGAACATTTCTTACCAATATTTCAATTTTCAAGTTTATGATTTTCACTTCCTTTTACTCAGTAACGAAAGCATTGCAACATTGTAAAAAACGAGCTGATGTGTGCATCACTTGATTTCCTTTTACTCAAATTCAATGTCATTTCCCCATTAATGGCAATTTGAATGTGATTCAATAGCTTACTCTCTAAATATCACCAACAGTGGCAAAAAAAAAAGAAAAAAAAAACCTCGCCAAATTTGTCGGCGACCAAAAGACTGGCGATATATCGCCAAGTGTCCCCCAAATTATAACACCACTTGAGTTTACATCGAAATTAACAATGATTTCCCCCCAAAAAGGGGCAAAAGACCCCTTTAGAAACACCCGAAAGCAACCAAAAGGAGAGGTGCACAACTAGACCCTACTAGGAGTCGACGTACCAAATTTCAACTTTCTAGGGCGTACCGTTCTTGAGTTATGCGACATACATACGCACATACATACAGACGTCACGAGAAAACTCGTTGTAATTAACTTGGGAATCGTCAAAATGGATATTTCGCGTGTCTATACATTCTTAGGCACTTATCCACGTCTGGTAGAGTCGATAAAAAAACCAACATTCATTCGGGGGTGAGTAAAATGGAAATTAAGGTCGATTTTTGAGTGAAATTTTTTTTTCGAATACAATAGCTCCTTTTTTGTAAAAGGAAGTTTTAAAAAAAAACACTGAAATTTCGATCTAAATATCCATTTTACTCACTCCCAAATCAATGTTGTGTAGTTTTTTTGGCCTGTACACACGTACGTCTATATAATTTCCTGCCCCCTTGTTTAAATGATTTGTAAGTCTATTCTGTTGTTTTTCTTGCATAGTTATGACGAGGAAAAATAATGTCTTTTTCACGTAATAAATAAATAAATACGCAAAATGTTGAGTTATCAAAATGGTCCCGATAAATTTATAAAATGTTGTCGCGGTAGTCGCACAATTCTAGCACACACAAATCTTATTTTATTATTATTTTTTTTTAATCCAAACCACACACAATAAAACGCATATGTTTTCATGTGGTCATCTTATAAATGGTAAAACTTTTCAAAAATATTTCTTGGTGTAGTTCTCGTCAGCATACTTCCCACGAATTCGGAATAAAGTTTTGCTTTCTTATCGTTTGAATTAAAAATTTACAAGAATGTTTTTCCAACATAAATATTGCAAAACATAAATAACACATAAATAAATAATATTAAACGAAAAAGGATATCGCTGAAGGGTAAAATATGCCTTCGCGAAAAGTTGTTTACTTTCCTTCACACAAAAATCGGCGTAGAAACATTTATTATGCTCCCTAAGGGAAAGGGCACGATCATTTTATAAGATCTTGTTCGCAACACCAAAAATCGCACTAACTGGAAATAGTTTACCGTAGAACACATAAATATGTTATTAAACATGATTCTACTATCTATTGTTATACAGGGGAAAAAATATCTTAAAGTAAAGCAAGAGCTAACATAATATATTTTTTTAAAAACCGCTTAGGGCTATATTGCCATCAATATTTGTTATGTGTTGATAAAAGTTTTGGTTACTCTCGGAAGTTTCTTTTCGTTAAAAATGTATAAAGCTACAAAAGATTCTAGAATTTTTTTGTAATACTTTTAAACAAAGCAGACAAATGACGTATTTAAATGTTTTCTTGATTTATTATCCTTTTTTCTCCCTTTCAAATATAAATCGAAACGTTTGATCTCAGAGTGTAAGATTTTAGTCGTTCATTAATAATTAAATACTAGCTGCGTCGCCCGGCTTTGCACGGTCCACCTCGAAAATCAAAGTTATGTCAAGTGACGCGAGTTCAACACTCAGGCTTGAACCAAAAAAAAAAGTCTGAAATTTTGCGGCAGATTGCGGAAAAACCCTCCAAAAAAGTAAACATTTTTAATCCCCTGATTACAGGAAAAGCCTCAAAACAAAAACAAGAATTTTACCTGTTCATATTCGAGAAAAAAAAATGGCAACCGATCTGTCGTCTCAATGATTTTCTTCACGCTATACATTTTAATAAAAGCATTGTTGCAGAAAGTTGAGATGAAGCACTGAATAATAATTTGAATGGAGGAAAGCCTTCGAAAAATAGGGATTTTATGTCTAAATCCAAGTGTCATAATTAATATTTTTTAATGGATACCTCCCCGCTAATTATTATCGGAGGATTATGTTAAATAGACAAACATGAAGACGGGGAGATGACGAATCCATCGATACCTGGTTCGATGGTCAGTTCACTGTCGTTCGGCAGAAGAAGCTTGGACATACATAGGTACATACGCACAGTTTTTAATTGTATAAGATCAGAAGCCGAGTAGCATAGCGAAGCGTTTTCCATTGCAGGCGTTTGGTTGTTTTCATTGGTGCTGATGCTAAGGTGATCAATGTAAAATGTGCTACTGAAAGCGTTCATCATTTAAAACAACTGTCATTCTTATGAATGAGTTTAAATAACCCGAACTAAAAACACCAGAGAATATAGTGAAAATGATTTTTAAAAAGGAGTTATTAGAAAACTTTTGTTCCGCAAATTTTAATTTTTTTTTTTTTTGCTTTCTCGCTACATTTCATCAGTACACTGCGAAAACGACATTCACCCTTGCCATTTAGATGCTAAAGCAAAAAGAAGTCTGTATAATAAAGCTTGTAAAAAAAAAAAAAAAAAAAAGACGACTAAGCGTAAAGTTATAGTCGTCATTTTTCTTTTTTTTCAAAGAAAAATTTGGTCTAAAAAATAAATAAAGAAAAGAATAAAAATAAACAAATAAAAAAAAGACAGAAAAAAAAACTGGATGTTAAATGATAGTCGTTAAGCAAAAATATTGCAATATGCGACAAAGACTTATTTTGCAGCCTGTACCTGTATCCAACATTTTTAGCAAAAATATTTTAATTGGAAGTATCGATTGCAGAATAGGCAACCGTCTATATTCCATTATATACACAAGATATTCATAGAAAGCTTCAGACAAAGCGTGCAATTTTTGGTTAACGTTCTCAATGATAATTACATGATCCTGTTGATAATTATGTGATAATTTAACTCGGAAACTGAAAGAGGGAGCTCTTATGTCAGTGGTTTCCAAACTTAGTATACCGGCGCCCGCGAATTTTGAATAGAGAAATTTCTTTGCCGTTCTCTATTTTCGAAGTAGGTATTGCGACGGCAGAGGGCGCTAGAAAAAGACTCCTAATAGAGATCCTATATACGGAAAGATTGGACAACGGCGCGCCACTCTCCGCCATGTTTAATCCAAGTGTTGTCGGTTCGAAATGCTGAGCTGTATGAATTTTTAGCTTTTCCACGGAATATAGGACATTAAATCTTTAAACAGACTGATTTTTTTTTCTCTTCCTATTTTAATTAAATGGAGTGAGTGCCAAGTCTGGCAATCCGGCGACAATCGTTTCGTATCGGCATAGCGCTTACAAAGAAATTTTTTTTTCTCAAAAGTTTGTTCATAAAGGTAGAAAACAAACCGATATTTGTGATCTGCATATTTCTTTTCGTAATATCATAACAAGCTTTTACTTTTTTCGATACGATGTACAGTGATTTTCGGGGCAGAAGATGCATTACGATCTACGGGGAGTGAACATCTTTGGACATAAGATGGCCACTGTTCCGAAGTTGTCTAATCTCTCCGTATTTAAGATCTCTAACTCCTAAAACGAACTCTCGTCGCCAAGAGATTTTGAGTACGAGAATAATAACAAACCGAACTGCGAGCGTCGGCGCAAAGTGTTTTCATGTAAAAATGACGTTAGCTTTGTAAATTTGTGTTCATATGTAAGTAGTTTAGTGTGAGTTATTGTAATATTTGTGCTGTTTTCACATTAGGACTGTTTATGACCCTTCGAGCCCTGATCATCACCCACGAAATTTATTTATTCTATTGTGAAGAATTACTAAAAAACAAGCCTAACGGGTAAGCAACTTGTTCTTACTTTGTCATAAATTAGAATTGTATTTGGCTATATATATTTAGAAGAAGGTTGTGTTTGCTAAAGTAGGGGAGACCGGGGCTAGTTGTGCCAGGGGCAAGTTGTGTCATCGAGCCTCGCGACTGAGCCAATAGGTTTCAACACCTGTCGGGTCATGTGAGTGAGCAGGTTGATGGTCTCAGTGTCTTGTGTGAGCTTGGAAGTATAGATTTGGACTGTTTTCAAGTCAAAAATATTTATCGTGTTTTCTACAGCAAAAGTAAATTTTGTGATCTGCGTTGGAATTGTCATTGCCACTAAGTACACAGAGGTGTGAAAACATTCCCAACATTATTTAAATGCTTATGTTTCGAGCTGTTATTCTATGCATTTCATTTGTTGATTATGATAATATTTCGGAAACTATTGAGTAGAGTTCAAAAAGGTATAACACGGGGTTAGTTGTGAGAAAGTCAAGGAGGCACGTTGTGACATTGTCACTACTTGCCCCTGTCTGTTATCCATTAGAGATGAGAGCGTTTATAACCAAAATGATTGCGGAAATGATAAATATGAAATTGATATCAAACCCAGCACATCAGCAATAAGTTAAGTCAATAATTGTAAGAATACAGAGAAGTCTTCAGAACGGAGAAATCTCATTGAATTAGATCAGTCTCTGACAGTTAACAGTGGCATTGTAACATAGGTGCGTTTTATAGAAAAACTAGTGGGGGGGGGGGGTACCGCACGACTTGGCTCATAATAGAAAAATTAAAATTTCTTTTGGTTAGCATGTATATTTACAAATAATGTGTGGTGAATTTTCTCGCCAAATGGCTTGTACCCATGTTACGGTTCCACGTTATGATAATTTCGTATCACCCCACTTGGCTTGTGCCCATATTACGGTTCCATGTTATGATAATTTCGTAATTTACTCGTCCATCTTATGATAATTTTGTTTTTAAAATTGGAATAGAAAAAGATCCACATCGAATTTTCGAAAAATTGCTTCGAGGTGCGCGTCACAGACATCCTGACAGACAGAAATCCGGACAGACAGAGAGAGATCCGGACAGCGAGACTTTCTGCTTTATTATTAGTAAAGAAGACGGCTACCTAAATCGAAAATGCAAGCACTCTGCTCGTAAATGTTTTAAAACCTGTTATTCTAGCAATCGCACCTAAAGAGAAAATTCGAGCAGAACAAAAAGCAAGGGAACGCAAAAAAACAAATTGAAGAGGAAAAAACAAAATTGAAACTGTTTGAAAATGACAAAAAGTGCACAAAAGATCACACCAACATTATAAAAAAAATTGAATAAGAAAGATTCAGATAGCTCTGAAGATGATAAAAATATTGTGTCTAGTTTGCTTGGAATAATACAAAGTTTCTAGACCCGTAGAAGGTACAACGCATGGCACTTAAAAACTGGTCTAACGTACCATGAAATAAACCAAATTATATTAACAGTAACATCACATCTGATGTTGAAACAAGCGATGAGGATGAGCGTTTATAAAAGTAGGTAGGCCTGTGGGAATATTTGCCTGCACATTGCACCAAGTTAAAGATCAATACGGCCAAAAATTAGTGTTGGTCTGCATTTTATCTTTCCTGATAATAGTTTATTAATGTGTCTCTAAGAAAAGAGTTCACAAGTGTTCATAATTTAACTGTTATTTTCATTTCTTTAAGAGTGTTATTGAAAACATGAAGATTTTTTTTGTGTCAACAGCATTATAAATTAACATTTTTTTCATTCTTAACTTAAAATATCTCATTTAATTGCATTTCTTGTATAATCTGTACATGTTACAACGTGTTTGTACGCGCTTTTTGTGTGTCACAATGTGCGTTAAGCATGTCACTACCAGCTCCGCCACGGTACGAGTTGAGACAAACTTAGAGCCTACGCAAATTCCATTTTATGTCATGAAAAACGTTTAAAATGTTGAAAAATGTTTAATAAATATATTGCTCAAGATGAATGCAAATATTCTCAACGCGTGCGGTCTCATTAAAAAGATATAATCACGAGCAAAGCGAGCTTTTACATCGCTTTCCGATTATAATTAATGTTTAAAATTTAATAACAAAAACTTCATCACTTTATAAAACCAAAAGTAACTTTTGGTAAACTACAGAATATTACAATATGTGAGTCAAATTTTGAAAAGGGCCTGTATTCTTTCCCCTTAATCTCTATAGATATTTATTTGTTTTTTTTATTTACTAGTGGTACCCGCACGGCTTTGCCAATAATAGAAAAATTAAAAGGTCTTTTGTTTCGCCTGTAAATTTACAAATAATGTATGGTGAATTTTCTTACCAGTTGGCTTGCACCCATGTTACGGTTCCACGTTATGATAAGTTCGTACCTCGCCAATTGGCTTGTGCCCATGTTACGGTTCCACGTTATGATAATTTCGTAATTTACTCATCCATCTTATGATGATTTTGTTCTTAAAATTGGAATAGAAAAAGAACCGCATCGAATTTTCGAAAAATCGCTTCGAGGTGCACACCCCCATGCTACAAACTAACTTTGTGCCAAATTTCATGAAAATCGGCCAAACGGTCTAGGCGCTACGCGCGTCACAGAGATCCAAACATCCTACAGACATCCAAACATCCTCCGGACATCCAGACAGAGAGACTTTCAGCTTTATTATTAGTAAAGATTCATTGACTGGAGTCAATTAGATGTCTAAGGACATGATTAAAATATTGCTAAAACGGTGGCGTTGCAAACTGAAAATAGATTGCAATTTGACTTTGCCCCCCTACTTGACTTTACCCCACTTTCTCTACTTATTTTTCTCAACTGACTCTTGTACTAGTTCACTTCATTAACTATTTCAAATGAAAGTAATCTTATCAGAACTCTTTTGTCGTTTCAAAATAACTAATTAAGTAAGAGAATATAGTCAGTATTTTTCATATTTTATCCTCAATCACGATGATTTATTCATAAGTTGCAATCTAGATTGTAATAAATTTATTATTCGGAACTTGTAAAATGCACGTGGCTTATCTTTTTCGTTTCACCGCTTGACGATGTAAGGTTCGTTATGCGTAATTTGATTTTTCTTTTATAATTCCCTTCTAAAAATTACATTAAAGAACGATTGAGCACAATATTTCTTCAGTGATTCATGATCGGAGCAGTTCATTATGCAAATGCCTCAATGGGAGAAATGATTCAAAGAACTCTTTGAGAAAGTTGAGATTTATGGCTGCTCCTCAATTTTAGATGACTAAAAAATGCTTCTTTTATGAAACTACTAGTGGTACCCGCACGGCTTTGCCCGTAATAGAAAATTAAAAGGTCTTTTGGTTCGCCTGTTATATTTACATATAATGTATGGTGAATTTTCTTGCCAATTGGCTTGGTTAAGGTTTCACGTAATGATTATTTCGTTTTTTTCTCGTCCATCTTGTTAGAATTTTGTTCTTAAAATTGGAATAGAAAAAGAAGAACATCGAATTTTCGAAAAATCGCTTCGAGGTGCACACCCCCATGCTACAAACTAACTTTGTGCCAAATTTCATGAAAATCGGCCGAACGGTCTAGGCGCTATGCTCGTCACAGAGATCCTGACAGACTTTCAGCTTTATTATTAGTAAAGATAAAGAAGATAAAGATAAAGAAGTATGCTGCTGTAGCAGATTGAAACCTAGTAAATGTCGACATTCGCTAGTGAATATTTACATTTGCTTAGCAAAGCACTGGTAAAAGAAGAGACGTTTCCGGTGAATGTTGACATTCTCCAATACCGGTCTTTCACAGCAACATATGCAAAAATTGATGTTTTGAAACTTCAGAATTACAAATTCTTTATTAATTACTAGTGGCACTCGCACGGCTTCGCCCGTAATAGAAAAATTAAAGGTCTTTTGATTCGCTTGTATATTTACAAATAATGTATGGTGAATTTTCTCGCCAATTGGCTTGTACCGACATTACAGTTCCACGTTATGATCATTTCGTATCTCGCCAATTGGCTTGTGCCCATGTTACGGTTCCACGTTATGATAATTTCGTAATTTATGATAGTTTTTTTTTCTTAAAATTGGAATAAGAAAAGAACCACATCGAATTTTCGAAACATCGCTTCGAGGTGCACACCCCCATGCTACATACTAACTTTGTGCCAAATTTCATGAAAATCGGCCGAACGGTTTAGGCGCTATGCGCGTCACAGACATCCTACAGACATCCTACAGACATCCTCCGGACAAAGAGACTTTCTGCTTTATTATTAGTAAAGATTCAGAAAGCTTCTTGGGGAAAAGAAATGATTTTTCGAGTAGTACAGTTAGGTGATTTCGAGTAGTATTTTAACTTTTTTCAATTTTTCTGTGCAATTTGAACATGTATAGTCCTAGTAAATAGTCTTAACACTTTCAAGTCACTTAGTCATTTCAAACCAAAGTTTCCCGTTTAAAAAATATGCATGTTTCAACACTCAAATTTATGATCGAAAGCTAGATAATAAGAAATTCTCTACATGACTTGAGCCGCACTTTTCTTCGTTTGTGGTGTCATTTTCTTGGAATAATGGAAAACTACAGGAATACTGAAACTATCCTTTCTGACCGAGAAAAGGCATTTTATCCTTTTGAGTGCATTATGAAAAGTGCTTAGTATTTTTTAAAAAAATTCTGTTATTTCCTTTTAAACTTTAACAGTTTTATAGTTTAACTCTGACTAAGGTAGGACTCTTATTAAAATTCAAGTGTTTTCGTTAGGAGTACTGATAGTTAATGATACGCAAAACGGGTACGTGTAGCACTGTAGTTAGAAAAAATATTTGGGGGAACTCACTTTGGTGTTTTGGGAACCCACCAACCGGAAAGATGATTTAAAACCAATTTTTCAAAACATTTGTCGTTTTTTATAACAAAAACCAAATATTTCCATAAATGGCGTCCGCCCCAATACTAAAGCAATAGGTACGTTGGTTGGGAAATGTTTCGAACCACCGTCGAAGGAATTTCAAAGACAAAGAAGCTAAACTTTCGGAAGATTTTACTTCATAAAATTTCTTACCGTATTAAAAACCAATATTCGTGCGATCACTTCAAAGAAATTTTATTTAAAAATTGAATGGGGTGGTTTTCATCAGTCAAAAGTACTACTTTTAATCATTGAAATGGATAGAATGAGCAAAAAAAAAAACATGGACCCAGAAAATACTTTTATTTTTCCAACAGTTGTTTTTAATTAATTTTTTTTAAATGTCCGATTTTTCAAACAAGGCGTGGTCTTTATGACGTCACAAATGATGCACAACATTTCCATGATAATTATGATTAAAATTGCGCTCTACGCTTGCTACCAACCATATCGTTGCCAATACATGTGAGTAAAGATGCGAATTAAATATTTTGGACCGTGAATGGCAACACTGAATGGCATTTCATCATTTGTGATGTCATCGGCAGATGCGTTGAACGATGAAAGAGCACCGATTTAAGTAATATTTTAAAAATATTTAACTTAAAAGAAATTATTTAAAAAAATGGTCAGAGTCTATGTTTTTAAGCATGCTCTTTCCGAAAAAAATACTTTTAAAATTTTGGAAACGACCCCATTGACGCTTATGTCTGCACCGGTACTTAGAACACGCACTTTTTTTTTGAACTAAATTGTGGAACTGCTTTTGAACTACTTCCTAAAATGATTGAAAAAAAAAAAAAAAAGAAACAAAATATTTCTTGCATTTTAAGTAGTCTAGACGAAGATTAGTAATCTGGCTAGGATTTTATTTTTTAACTTGCTGACTAATTAAAATTTACTATGAGTAATCTTCAATGCGTTGGAGAAAAGATCAAAAAGTTTTTTAAGCATTTGATGTCCTCTTGAAAGCAGCTTTCAGATCCGTTTTTTTTATAACAACATTTGTGTGGTATATTCATTATCTACATTTCTATTTTTTTGCCTCAATTTGTGTAATTGGCTGTTCGAGATTTAGTAAAAAGATCGTTACATTTTATTATCATCATCATTATTTTTTTTAAATTTGTTTTACCGTAAAATGGGGCTACTTGAGCCTCCAGGGGAAAAAAGTGTTTAAAATACGTCCTGGTCCTATGCAACTCAATGTATAGACTTAAAACACTTTCTCCACGACAGATAGCAGTACTAGGTAAAGCCTGGAACATGGAACAAAGTTTCTGCAATTCCCACCTTTTTACTTCCTTTTACAAAAAAGGAAGTATTGTATTCGCGAAAAATTTTTTACTCAAAAATCGGCCTTAATTTCCATTTTACTCACCCAGGAATGAATGATGAGGTTTTTTTTTCGAACCGACCACACGCGGATAAGTGCTTAAGAACGTATAGACACGCGAAATATCCATTTTGACGACCCCCGAGTTAATTACAACGAGTTTTCTCGTCACGTCTGTATGTACGTATGTATGTATGTATGTATGTATGTATGTCGTATAACTTAATCCTAGAAAGTTGAAATTTTGTACATGGACTCCTAGTGGGGTCTAGTTGTGCACCTTCCTTTTTGATTGCATTCGTATGCTTCAAAGGGGGTCTTTTGCCCCTTTTTGGGGGGAAATCATTGTTAACTTTGATGGATACTCAAGTGGTGTCATAATTTGGCGGACACTTGGCGATATATCGCCAGTCTTTTGGTCGCCAAGTTTTGTCGCCAACTTGGCGACAAATTTGGCAATTTTTTTTTCTTTCAAATCTGGTTTCAATTTGGCCATTGGTGGGCCATATTTGGAGAGTAAACTGATGAATCACATTAAAATCGCCAATAATTTGAAAATGGACATTAAATTGGAGTACAAGGAAGTCATGTGATGCACACATCAGCTCGTTCTGATTGAGGTTATGTTTGCAAGTTGTCCAAACAGTAGTTTTTTGTGTCAGCGAACTTTCACATGTAAGTTCACGGAAAGGTCTGATCATCAAGGTCAAGCTAGTTTTAAGTTTGCATTATATTTCTTAATAAAATAACAGTGTTTTAAGGTTATAGCTATATAATTAACCCAGTAACTAATATAAGTTAGTAAAAGTGCACTGATTGTCTTAAAATGGGGCTACTTGAACCCAGCGTTCAAGCAGCTTCAAACCACATTTCATCATTAAATTATGTTAAGTAAGGTTTGTAATCTTTTATAATAAAAAGGTTAGTTACTATTTATACCCGTTTTTTTTACAAATCTGGGGGATAAAAAGGGTCCGAAAGTAAAAGAGAACCCCTTGAAGTAGGAAATAATGCGGATTATTTGGAGGAAAAATTACAATAGGGAAGTTTTCGATTTTTCAATTTTATTTTTATATGATAGAGTAACATGTATGAACATCATAGGTGAAAAAAATTTTGCGATAAGATAAGTAGTTTTTTTTAAATTAATTTTTAAAGTTCAAGCGCTTGTGACGTCAAATGGCATAGGAAGTGACGTCATGCGCTCTTCCGATAGGAGAGAAACCGAAGGACGTGCATTCGAGTTCGAAGACGAAACGTAAAAGGCTTATCTCCTCGCGTTTCTGGAACATTAAACCTCTCATCCTCTCGGAAATTTTCGAATATCATCATTGATGTTACATGAGGAAGATTATTTGGATTGCGCTTTAACGAATCCGGTCTCCATAGTGTGTTCAAAAGGATTATTGAATTTCTAAAAAATAAAAATATCAGCCCATTTTGACTTAAGTATATCAACTCTAAAATGGAAATTAAAAGATCTTTCACAAACCAAGACTGGGCATCCTGCAGTATTTAGTAGCTAGGAAGAGCTGGTATTAAATAATCCTATCAGAGAAAAAAATCCATCCGAACCAGTAAATTGAAGGGTTTTCTTTCTTTCTAATGTTTAAATAACGAGCATTTCAATTGGTTTTAGCTGTAGTTTGGTTATGTTTCTCTTTGAGAAATTATGTTTGCCTAAAAATGTTTTATGTATACGTTGCTTTTATATTAATTTATATAAATAATTTGCAATTTATATAAATAGTTTGCTCACTAGAATGTACGTTTTGAGTTTATTTTTCAAAATCATTGGTCCCTTCTTCATACCACCACCTGTTTTATAGCTTTTTATAATGGATTTGCTGAGTGGGATCAAGTAGCCCCAGCGCGTGGCTACTTGAATCCAATTAAATAAAAAATATATATATATATATATATATATATATATATATATATATATATATATATATATAAAGAGTTAAAATTGTTGTTTAAAAAACGCTTAATGTGGTAGCAGAACGTCTGAAAGTGGTAAAAACAAGGTTATCAGTTCACATTATGGGTTTAACAAAGCATTCAGTGTTAAACTCGCAAAAGGTTATGAAATTTCGGGTCCTAGTATCCCCACTTTACGGTATAATCTTTTTCTACTCGAAAGCAATATATTTTTTATGATAAAGTATTATGACGCAAAAAAAAGTTCATCTTTAAGTGGCTAAGTAATTGAAAAAAAATAATGATGTATGAATTACGAAATTATTTATTATTATACGAACTAGCTGTACCCGACGCGCGTTGCTACGCCAACAAAAAAATACATCATTATACTGATTTTCATGACAATCGGTTGAACGGGGCAGAAGTTGCTACTCTGCAGTGCCACCTGGTGGCGAGTGGCTTCAATGTGCATATTATGCACCTTCTCCGTGGAAAAATACATATATATAGCAATTTTCATAATAATCGGTCCAGGTATCAAGTAAAGCCGTGACTATACTCACATTTTGTACTCACGCAGATTGCAAGATCAATCCATCGCTAAAAATATCAAATAGAAAAAGTTTTAAATCCCCCCGTTGCATGAAAAGCCATAAAACAATAAAGAAAGAATTTATTTGTTCAAACTCAAGAAAAATGGCAACAGCTAACTTCTTATCAATGAGATCTTTCACGCGAATTAATTTCTGCAGCCGATCATTTTATTCGTATTTATCCAATGGATTGTGACTTAAATTGGAATAAAAAAGGAACTATCGATCGGATTTTTTTTCGAACTGTTCTATAAACATTCCCAGTACCAAAAATAACAAACGGTGAGAGTTTCAGCCAAATCTGCCGGGTAGTTTTTGAGTTCATGGATGACATACAGACAAACATTCATTTATATATATATAGATTACAAAATGTTTCATAACCGATGATGTATCAAAGAATTTAATATTAGATCTGAATTAAATATGTTTAATTCAAATCTAATATTAAATTCTTTGATACATCTGCTATGACTTTTAGAAACGAAAAGAAACAGAACAGGTTTAAAAACATTCGTTACGACTGAAACACTTGTTCTTCCTTTAATCGTATCAATTTTTTCATTCATCGACATCGTTTTCAGTTTCCTATGCTAGTGCCACCTATATCACTTTAGCTTAATATTTCCTCAGAATATTTTCTTTTCCTTGCCCTCGTAGGGGGGAATGGGGGGGGGGGTGACACCACAAATTACCGCCCGGGGTATAACCTATGCTAGGTACGCTGAGGGTAACTGACTAGTTATGGGTACCCAACCAGTAATGGTTGGGTAATTGTCTTGTATTGAAAATGGTATAGAAAGGTTTTTTGAGCAATCACGATTGCTTATTGTTCTCACTTGACCGTCCTTGATGTTGTGGTTCCTTTTTCAGCTTGAACCAGGGGCCTCTGCACCACCACCATCCACCGGCCTCTGCAGGCGCGTTGGAATCCGCTTTTCCTGGTCGGAGGCGTCCATGTTCTGTACACACACATACACACACGCCTACGTGCATACACATAGGTCTACGCACACACACAAGGCTACACATGCATGCACGTGCGCCTACGCACACACACACACACACACACACAACCGCCCAGGAGAAGGGGCAAGCTTGGGGGTGTGGGGGACAGGAGCTGTTTCTAGAAACAAAAACTCCAATGAGTAGGACCCTGTCGCAACTCGTGATTGCGAAATACATAATTTGAATTCAAAATGTCAGAATTCAAATTAATTCAATTTCTTATTTATTTATTTTTTTAAGTTTTTTTTTCTTTTTTAAAGGTGGGGGGGGGGGGGGGGCAGAAAGAGACCGCGTTTTTTCGAATGAGCGATATAACGAGGTAGGATTTTCGAAAAGTTACTGTACTTAACTGCACTGCTCTTAAACTGTGTTGAAATACAGTTAGTATTTCAACTAACTGTAACTTTAAAACCTTCCCTGAAATAGAGCTGATACGGAAGTTAATCAAATAATTTCATTCCTGCTTTTCACAGCATGTTTAAGACATCTAATATAGTCGAATCTCGATAACTCGAAGCTTATAACTGGAATATTGCTTTATCTCGAAGCTTTCATGGGTTCCCAAACTCTTGAGACTGTTGCTTATTCGAACTACCAATAACAGAACGTTTTATTCGGTCCCTTCGAACTTCGAGTTATCGAAAATTGACTGTATTTTAGCTGCAACTGAAAGTCACTTACAATTGGATTAAAATGAAAATATTTAAACCGTAGTACTTCAATGTGATGTTTTTAATTCCTTTTACAAAAAAGGAAGTATTGTATTCGCGAAAAAATTTTCACCCAAAAATCGGCCTTAATTTCCATTTTGCTCACCCTCAAATGAATGTTGAGTTTTCAACCCGACCACACGTGGATATGTGCCTAGGAACGTACAGACACCTGAAATATCCATTTTGACGATCCCCGAGTTAATTACAACGAATTTTCTCGTGACGTCTGTATGTACGTATGTATGTGCGTATGTGTGTATGTATGTCGCATAACTTAAGAACGGTATGTCCTAGAAAGTTGAAATTTGGTACATGGACTCCTAGTGGGGTCTAGTTGTGCACCTTCCTTTTTGATTGCATTCCTATGCTTCAAAGGGGGTCTTTTGCCCCTTTTTTTGGGGGAAATCATTGTTAATTTCGATGTAAACTCACGTGGTGTTATATTTTGGCGGACACTTGGCGATGTATCGCCAGTCTTTCGGTCGCCAAGTTTTGTCGACAAATTTGGCGATTTTTTTTAAAAATCTGGTTTCAATTTGGCCCCTGTTGGTGATATTTAGAGAGTAAACTCTTGAATCACATTAAAACTGCCAATAATGGGGGGAATGACATTAAATTGGAGTAAAAGGAAGTCATGTGATGCACACATCAGCTCGTTTCCAACTAATTTTGAGGAGTGATGAAAATAAAAGTCCATATTATCATCATCATCTAGGAAATCATTAAGTAAATGTTTAAAGTTGCCGTGACGCGAGAGCTCATTAATCACGGTCTTTAAAGCATTTCCTCGGCATCTCCCTCTTTTTGATTGCAAAAAGTCTATCCATTATTTAAACACGGATTAATCAAGTGCCGGAATCAGTTTGTATAAGCTTGACATTTGGCGTTGAGTTACTCTGACTTAATAGCTTAGTTTTTTCTAGATTTATTCAAATATTACCTCCAGCAGGAAATTAAGTCGTGAAAATTGCTCATTGTAAGGCAAAAATTCGAGAAAATATGCGCACTGGAATTAATTTGCGACTAAACTTCATTAAAATTTTGATTAGGGATCTCATTTTTAGTTAAAACGTTAACTGTTTAATTAGTGTGATTTTTTGAACTTTAAATTAGGTTTATATTTTCTTCGTCGAAGTGAACAGCACTTTTCATTGAGTTTCAAATTTCAGGTTTTTATTTGTCCTTAGTCCTTTTTTTTCTTTTGCTGATATTTTCTGCGTTTTTATGACTGAATATAATTAGGACGATTAATGAAAATATAACAAAAATGAATTTGATGCCTTTTTGCAATAAATCTTACAGTTTGGGTTCCTTAAAATTTATTTTTTATTGCGTAGTTCTTCACACATAATAGCAAAGAAAAGTATAAAGCCATAATTTTTCCAAACTCCCACTACAAATCCTAAAATGGTACTGTCTGACCACCACCAATGAGATGGCAAACATCCGGTTTAGAGGCGGAAATGGACGTATCTACTAGTTTACAAGGGTGCTAATTTGTTCTTCACAGATGTGCGCTTTTGTCTCTCTATTACGACGGACGTAGTTCTGTAAAAATGACAGTTTGTTTACGGCAATAATTTTTAAAATCTAAAATATGTTCCATCTATTTTCTCACTACAAAAATTGGATGGTTTAAATTTTTTACAACATAATTTTGAGCATACCATTTTGCTTTCACATTTTCGCAAGAATTAAAAGCATTTTTTTAAATTTGTGTTGTGTTTCCATGGAAACTCTTTTTGTCCCCCTCATTTTCAACTTACAGAATGCAATCTTTACTAATAATAAGGCTGAAAGTCTCTCTGTGAGGATATCGGGATCTCTGTCTGGATATCTGGATCTCTGTCAGGATCTCTGTGACGCGCACAGCGCCTAGACAGTTCTACCGATTTTAATGAAATCTTTATTAATAATAAAGCTGAAAGTCTCTCCGTCTGGATATCCTGATCTCTGTCTGGATATCGGGATCTCTGTCTGGATATCTAGATCTTTGAGACGCGCACAGCGCCTTGACCGTTCGACCGATTTTAGTTAAATTTGGCACAAAGTTAGTTTGTAGCAAGGGGGTGTGCACCTCGAAGCGATTTTTTGAAAGTTCGATTTTGTTGTTTTTCTATTCCAATATTAAGAACATTTTCCCGAGCAAATTATCACAACGTGGGCGAGTAAATTACGAAATTATCATAACGTGGAACCGTAACATTCGCGAGGAAATTAACATAGCAAATTGGCGAGAAATTCGTCATCCATTATTTGTAAATATACAGGCGAACCAAATGACCTTTTAATTTTAACCTACGGGCAAAGCCGTGCGTGTACCACTAGTAAATTAATAAAGCCCTAGTGACGTTATGAAACGCGTGCGTCAAAATCCAATCGCTATTTTCCCTTCTACCCTGCCAGATTCGTTTAAATGGAACCGTCCTAACTTGGCCGCTTGCCAGATTTTACGTCTACTGTGGGTAGACTGTAGTTTGTTAGTTTATGTGCAGAATGATAACAATTCGCATTGCAGACAAAAATACAGTTTATTTCCATGCAACATCTAGTAAATATCATTGACATTTGGTGGGAGATGTAAATTGTGCATTCTTTCACAGAATATGACGTGAAATTTCCACGCCAAAGCTGCTGCAATAAAATCATTCAGATGAAGAAATAATTACATTAAATTAGCTCTCAATTGAAAATAGCAGACATTTTGTTCATACAGTATCTTCAAGTTCCTTGCAAAAATAATTCAAGTAAATAGAAAAACAATGCATTAAAACTACACTTACGAAAACTGAGATCCATTAAAACAATTTTTGGAAAGTTAAAAGCAGGATTTTAATACTTTAGAATATTTTTCTGATTTTATGTGACATTAAAATATGGCAGTCTTTCAACTTTGCTGTCAAAAAACGTTTTTTTAATTGAATATTTGAAGCAATGCCTCTGAATTACACTATATAAAGAATAAGTAAAAACATTTATGAGATTAAACCATGTTTCCAAGATGACATGCCGTTTCTGCATGCGATCGTCATTTTTCGCAGTCGTCTTTTTTCTTCTTTATATGTCTAAAATTAAAGTCAAAAATAATGATTTGAGCAGAACTGATTTCACTCTAACACACAAGTATCAGAGATTATGTACCTGAATTTTTTTTCGTTTTTTAGAAATAACTGATTCGTTTAAATTCAATTTAAGTACAAAACATTCTGCTGGGTTATTCAGAAAATGAACAATTTTGTTTGATAAAATAATGATAACCTTCCTTGACTTGATAAACTGTAGAAATTATTCTCTCAAATAAAAAGTAAACTAAAGAGAAGAACTTTAACGTCATCGTAAATGGAGCATAAGAGAATGGTAAAATTTTGATCGTACCAAAAAAGTAATAACATAGTTAAATCTCTTGCAAAACAATGAATTAATTAGGGGGGAAAAAATTCATGTTAGCGAACAATAACATGAGAAGACGTAATTTAACGTTATTGTCAGAGATAGCTTTTTTAATTTTATACAAGAAGTAAAGATAATTCCTCTCCTTACTTAAAATAAAAATTTCTTCAGAAGCAGAAACTTGGTATTGCCATGAGATGCCATACATTTTTGTTGAACCGATGTACTTTGTATGCAACAGCTACGAATAAATACATTTTGAGATTTTTTCTTTACTCATCCAAACTCGATAGCTAACAAGACATGCGTCAGATGTTAGTTTAATATGATTAAAACTCTAACTTGAGATGTAAAAGATATCTTTTTGAAAATATGTCACAAGAAGAGAAAAAAGAGAGGATTTTTTTTTTTTGTTTTGTTTTTGTTTTCAAATGATAATTAAGTAAACGAAGTGTTGGGTAGGCATGATTGACTGATTTATTATCTCGATTCTTAGCTAATTAAGTATTTCTTAAAGAATATTTAAATTTGCATAATTTGTATTAAACAACGATTCTGCGAAGCAAATGACTCAAATATTTTTGTAATGTAGTGCTTCATTAGGCGTTTTTTCTTCTTTGTTTGAAACTCTTATTGAGTTATCTTTTCACTTTCATTTTTTAAATTGTCTTAAAAGATTTAATGATGTCTCAGTTAGTAGAGAGATAAATTTTTGTCACTCCATGGAGTTCGTACGGATAGTATTTCAGAAGCTCTTATTTTGGTTAGCATTAAATTAATTTTTTTGGCATTATCAGATATGATATTTTTTTTTTTCACAGATTAGAGTCTTTTAATACAGTGAGAGTTTATACTTGTAATACCCGATCGAGTTTCAAAAAAGCTTACATCTGATGATTGATAAGCTTGATGTTATAACGCATTACATGACATTTTCGAAAAATGAGCATTTTGCTAGGACACCCTTATTTTCCTTTAGGCATAAAAAGTGTTTTTATTTATCTATTTATTTATTTCTTTATTTATTTTAATTTTAAGCCGTTCAAATAATGTTAGCTAAAGTGAAGAAACAAGATGTACCCAATTTGAAAAAAAAAAAAAATGGAAAAAACCATTTACTACGAAATGAAATTAACTGTTAAAAAATTCGAAGTTTGCAGTAACAACTTTCTTCTACTTCCATTACAACATAGTATTTAAGAAAAAAGTTATTGCTTGAAGCAAAATGAATAAGTATGTCAAAAAATAAAAAATCAATTTTTTCGAGTTTTGTCTCAGTTTAAACTCCAAAAACACAAAAATCGTCAAATTTTGCAATTTTTTTTAATCATTTAGAAAATTTTCCCGTTTTCTTCTGCTTAAAAGGACGTTTAAATCTTGATTCTATCTTGATTAGAATGAAAGATATAATTATTTTTGTTGAAGACATTTAAATAAGATTATTTTAAACTTTAAAATTTTAAACGCGTTTTTTTCCATGATGCAATTTTTCCCGATTTTCCGCAATCAAACTCTTATAAGTCAAAAACTGATAAAGATAAAGTAATGAAATTTGGTACTTATTTTTTTCAAGCAGTTTACTTTAATTTTTGTTCGGCAAATTTGAAAAAAACAAAGTTTACTGCAAAAATATTATTTGAAAAAAAAAAGTGTCTGTTCGAATTTTTCGAAATTTTTTTTCAAATATTTTCTGCTTTTTATTAAATTAATACTTATTAAATCGCCGAATAAAATTTAAAACTTGGATATTTTTGCATAATTTTTTGAAAAAAAAATTGAAAATTGACCAAGAATATTTTGAGTTTTAGCGATTTAACGCAACTCCACTTTTTCTTTAAAAAATAGCTAAATTTACATTAGATTTTTTTAAAAACAATATTTATGTTATGATTTTGCCTATTAAATAGATTGTGAATCAGTGCAGAAAATTTCAAAATTGTAAACTGTTTAATAAAATGTTTTTCAAAATGTGTCCCGAACCACCTTAAAGTAGATGTCACTCTACATGTCCTTTCTCTAAGCTCTTCAGTTATATGTTGAGGAACTTGAACTGCTGTAATATAATTGCTGTGCATTGTGTTGAATTTTTATAAAACGCGCTGAACTCTTAAACATACTCTTAAGAATCATAACACGATTATTTAAACTTAAAATTGCTTTTTAAACATTTCCTGCGTTTTTTTTAGTTTAAATTACTTGCACTTTAGATTTGGAAACATTATGCAGGGTCCGGTGGTGAATCTGGTAGTGAATCTAGTGATTTTATAAAGTGTTATTAAAAGTAAATGAATAACTTTATTTACTTTGAACACAAGAACACGCAGTGAACAAAAATAAACAAAAAAAAAAAAAAAAAAAAGATTCAAATTCAAAAAAAACTCTTTTTTTCTTTTTGAAATAACATTTACCCGCCAAGGAGAAAATTCTGACTTGTTATGACCAACGAAAAAAAAAAAAAAAAAAACAAGGAGAACATTGGGAGTTGTTTTGACGAAAGAAAAAACACCAAGGAGAAAATTCTGATTTGTTATGCCAAAAAAAAAAAAAAAAAAAAAAACCAAGGAGAAAATTCTGACTTGTTATGACCAAAGAAAAAAAGCCCAAGGAGAAAATTCTGACTTGTTATGACCAAAGGAAAAAAAACCATAGGAGAAAATTCCGACTTGTTATGACCAAACAAAAAAAAAAAAAAAAAAACGTAAAAATAATTTTCTGTTTTGTTATCATTAAAAAATCTCCAAAGAGAAAATTCTGCCTTGATGTGAACAAAAACGTCCCAAAGAGAAAATGCTGGCTTCACTAAGCTGCCTTTTAATTTGTCATTATTTTTCAAAGTGCTTTCTTTTGTTAAACATTTCGCAATTCGTTTAAGTCAACCAGTATAATATTTTAGAATTTGATCCCTTTCCTAAGGCTGGATGCTTCTGATAAAAATCAACCAAATATGGTTAAATATTTTACTTAAGTATCTTTCATCATAAACATAACATACATTGGCAAATACTAACTAATATTTTTCTCCTATATTGAAAAAATATAGCCAGATCATTCGCACGAAAAATATATGAAAACTAATTTCAGCACAATCACAATTGACACATACATTTATTTAAAAGTTATATATAAAATACCAGTTATATATATTTGAAGGTTTAGTACCTCAAAATACTAAATAAATGAACAAGCAATCTTTGGAACAACTAATAAATATCATGCATTATGAAATAAAATGATACAGTTATGATCTAAAATGTGCACCACAATTCAGTAACATGATAGGTATGATCATATCACAACGTGGTACGATCGTATCTCCCATATTAGGAACATCATGCTGTATGAAATAAAATGATATAATTATGATCTAAAATGTGCACCACGATTCAGTAACATGATAGGTATGATCGTATCACAACGTGGTACGATCGTATCTCCCATGTTAGGAACATCATGCTGTATGAAATAAAATGATATAATTATGATCTAAAATGTGCACCACGATTCAGTAACATGACAGGTACAATCATATCACAACGGCAAGTACATAGATATGTGACGGCCATCAAATACACTATATTTGTGATGAATAAATTAAGTTTGAATATTTAGAAACTACACAAAGCTCGACAGATTTTCATTAAAAACACAATAGATGCGTTATTTTAGCTCCTGATCTTCTCAGAGTTCAACTTCCATTAAGTAACGGAAGCTTTGAGATGCAGAAAGTTGCTAGCTTCTGCACTACATCCATAGTTTTCAAGAAGTGTCTTCATGAAGAAAACAAATACGGGATCTTTAAACATAACATCTGATGCGCAAAAAATATTTTTAAGCATCAAGTCCATGTTATACTGTCCAACCACGTATTGTTTGGAATTTTCAAACGTCTAGATAAGACGAATCTATCTGAATGAGGGAGAAAAAAAAATTATACCTGTATTCCGCTCATTTAATGAGACTCTGCTTCTGCAAAAGCTGGCATCGCTAAAAAGTAATAGACTCGTCCATTTCCGGCTGTAAAACGGATGTTCGTCTTTCCATACAATCCGTGGTCAGACAGTATCTTGTTTCAGGTCGTACATAGCTTAATTCGTTTTAAAGTGGTTGTCAAAGCTATGACAATGATTTAAAACCTTTATATGATTAGGTGCGCTGTCTGCGTTGCAAAAATTTTAACTTTTGTTATTTAAGGTCTATATTTCCAATATTTTATGCGCATGAAAATGCAGGAAAAAAGTCTATCTGGACGTATGAAAGTTATAATAAATATGAGATTAATATTTTTGTCAGTGTTTTGGCTAGAACGCAGAATGGTGGTGCGTTGGCCAAAAATGCGTTTATCGGTATTGGAATCGGCTCGTGGCCTGGTGTGCCCTCGAACCTGTGCGAATTCGGGTTTTATTTCTGTGCCCCCGAACCAGTGTGGTGGCAATCTGGCCGCCATCTTCTTCCCAACAAACATGTTTTACTAAAATGATAGCGTACCAAGAGGTTACATGTGATAGTACTTCTCTGAAAGTAACTGCAGGAACGGGTCTACTTAACTTGATCAATGTAGTCGCTGACTGTGGAATCATCAAACGCATCTGCAAACTTCAACGAAGTGTTACTGATGGAAGCGCTCGTCTTATTGCGTAAGGGAGTTCCGTCCAAGCATATTTTAACGTCAACGCGTTTCTCCACACCAAGATGTGAATCGTACCGCGAAGGTTTACGCATATTGCCACCATTGTGATTCACACCAGGATCCATCGGGGCCTCGGACATCATGGTGAGATCGGTCAACTCGTAACCAGCTGACCTCACAGTGCTGTTGAAGACGCTCATGGTGCGGTTACGGTTGCGACGCTTGGCCAGGTGGTGCTTGCGCAGGCAGTGCCGGAGGGTGTCCCGAAAGGCATGCCTGAACTTCAAGGACATGATGCTGTACAGGATGGGGTTGATGGTGGCGCTGATGTAGTAGAGGATTCCAGATATGTTGGTGAGGATTCCGAAAGCCACGAAGTCTTCGTCGGTTGGTTCTGTTATGTAAATGGCCATCAGACGTTGTGCGTGGAAGGGTGCCCAACACAGGAAGAAAGCAATGACAACAGCCACTGAAAAAAGATAATACGAGTCAGTTTTATTTGAATTGCTTGATACACATTTTTTTGAGCAATCACGATTGCTTATTGCTTTCATTTGACTGTTTTTGGCGTGCTATCATTTTATTTTCCCACCGCCACCCTCCGCACCATCACCGTCGACCGGCTCCTCACGATGCAGCTCCTCTAGCGAAAGCCGTCTCCAGGTTGCATCCATGTCCTACACACACGCGCATACATACACAACTACACACACACACACACGCACACGTACACACACAAACAGATACACCTACACACATACACACACGCACACGTACACGCACAAACACATACACACATACACCTACACACATATACATACACACACGCATACATACAGGCACCTACACACACACCACAACACACACACATACACACAACTACCCACACATTCATGCCTGCACACAGACACAAACACATATGCCTACACACACATACACATACCCCCCCACACACACATTCATACACACAACTACCCACACACTTATGCCAGTACACAGACACAAACACACATGCCTACACACACATACACATACCCCCTACACACAAACACACATACCTCCCACTCACAAACACACACTCATGATTGCGAAAAACATAATTTGAATTCAAGATGTCAAAATTCAAATTAATTTTTTTTTTTACTTTTCCGTCTAAAATACGCCACTTGGGTTATCGACTTGTTTATTTTCTACCTTGACAACAATAGGTAACGTGCTCAAAGAGATTAGTGATATCTATAAGTATATGGCAACCCTCGAATTTAGACATTGAAGTTGTTGACTTTCGCCAACTATGAAATATTTAGTTTGCAATAGATATAAATGAATTTAAATTTCCAAGAATAAGGAATGCCTCAGTGACGTACCTTTAACGGAAAGCACCCAAAATTTAAACAGATTCGTTTTAAAATAACTACTGTAGAATTGAATGAATCAATCGCATGCTGACATATTATCAACATTTAAACTGGAAGGGGGCATAAAACTACTGTTTTAGGATTAGAAATATGGTTTCCAATTCCGCGGGATCCCCTATAATATTTAGCGGGATGAATCCCGTGCGATTGAGAGCAAAATCCCGCGGGATTTCTAATCCCGTAAATATTTTCCATGAAAACATTTCCCAATTTTTGTCATCCATATAACGGTTATTTTTACAAGTATCATCTGCAGTTGTAGTCACCTTCCTGTATATCCGCAAGAAAAACTTTAAATCTCATATGATGAACGGTGGATTTACCATTCAAGGAAACAATAGAGAATATTTTTCCGATAATGAATTGGTATTCTCATTCGAGGTTGCAGTTTCCATACGTGTAGTACAGGGTGCGGATAAAGTTCCCACAATTTTGTTTAAAACGTTTTTTGGCGTTAAAATCGTATGTTGGCGATTTATTTGGCACATATTATTTATTGGCATTAAAAGTATTTGAGTTTTAATCATTTGTTCTTTGTTAGTTCATTGAGTTAGTGAGGTATTAATCGTGAAAATGTGCGTGTTACTGTCGTTGAACTACACAAGAAAGGAATGAAAAAAGCCGATATTATTCGAACGACTGATTTCAAGAGTAAAACAGTCTATGACCTACAAGGAGACTGGAGGGACTGCCGACCGTTCGCGGAGTGCTCGTCCAACCACTGCAAAATGCCTGGAATGAGATAACGGTGGATGCGTGCGCGAGCATCGTCGGCAATTTCAGACTGCGGCTCCGTAAATGTATTGAAACCCAAGGAGCCAATTTTGAACAATTGTTATAATCTTTTTTGTTTAATGTTATTATTATTGTTTCAATAAAGAGTTTTTATTGCTTTAACTTAATGATTTGTTGAATTATGTGTTAGTTACAGCCTATTGAAATATCTAATAAAATTGTGGGAACTTTCTCCGCACCCTGTATATGTAAAAATGCGTAAAAATTACAAGCCTTTCGATAACCATCACTAAATATTGAAACCCAGAAAATTGGGCTTTCCTAGAAATTGAGAAAGTGTATTACAGGGTGCAAAATCCGCTGGACTGTCCTGAATGCAATGTTGGAACGCTTCTCCAAATTTAAGGAATGCGCTAAAAACCTTTTAGTTACTAAAGGAACGCAATATTTTTTCCGTTGATTTTTTATTTATGCTTTCTAACCTGTAGAATGTGCATGCCGATATCTTTGTCGCCGTGAAACTAATGATATAAATGTGGGTGGTACCTTGAAAATTATGATGGATGAATTTAGCTGAGCAATCTGCAATATATTCGGCAGGACTCTGAAAGAGGTGACAGAAACTTGGATGAAATACTAGATGACACGCATGAGGGTGCAGTACGTTAAGTTGCTCAAGTTTCGGATTGTCTCTTCGCAGGGTTCGAAAATATCATAATATCTTTGAAAATATCCGATATTTTGATATTTATCGGATGTTTTGATATGTATCCGATATTTTTAATTAGCACAAACTAAAGTCTTCAAAATAGTAAATGCATCCTCAAAGTACTCTTTATTTTCTAACATTATAATTACAATATGTAGACTTAAAACTTCGGTTTCTTTCATTATTTATATCTAGTTTTTCAATTTACATTTCTATCACTTTTAATGGAGTTCATTTAGCATTAACTGTTTTACTTATTTTTCTTCTATTAGCTACTTTTACAGTTATATGATTCAAAAAAAAATTTAGACGGTGAACATTCATATGACATTTTCTCTTTTTCTGAGCAATGTTTAATATTTAATTAGGCACTTTTAATATGAATTAAAATTGCCACATTACTAAAAATTTTATGAATATAAAGTACAAGTAAAAAAGGAATATTATACTACTTAGTTATATTAATGATATATTAATACATCATAAAAATAGAGTAAATAACGTTTTAATTATTTTTAATAATAAATGAACAGTATTACTATGATTAATATGCTTTTTGTATTGAAAATACCGTAGTTGCGAAAATAACTATCAAAAAAATCAAAATATCATATTTTCAAAATAAATATCGGATATATATCGGTTATATATATCGTCTGATATATATCGGCGAACCCTGCTTCAAAGTGAGAGGTAAAATTAGCAAAATTATTCATAAACTTTCACTGGTACTGCAACCCAATCAGCGTTCACCCCCTGCATTAACGAATCAAATGTAATGACGCAGTGACCAACGTTAATGAAGCAGCATCAAGACAAGTTAAAGTGGATAGAGTAATGCACAAATCAAAGCAACATCAGTTTTGTCCGAAATTTAAGATTCATTAGCAAATACCTCTCACATGACTCCCATAAGAAAAGAAAAATCGATTTTAGAAGGTGGTGAATTTTATGGGGATAGTTTGCTAACTGTCCTGAACCATTTGTTCTCAGTAAAAACCAAGTGCAATGGAGCCACATCGGGCGTTTTCATCAAGCCCATTATTTAATGCACAAAAATCTTTTCCCATCCCATACTAGTGATGCTTTGTTAAGACGCATTGGACACGTTTGATTCCTTTTACAAAAAAAGGAAGTATTGTATTCGCGAAACAATTTTCATTCAAAATCGACCTTAATTTTCATTTTACTCACACTCGAATGAATGATGAGGTTTTTTTTCGAACCGACCACACGTGGATAAGTGTCTAAGAACGTATAAACACGCGAAATATACATTTTGACGATTCCCGAGTTAATTACAACGAGTTTTCTCGTGACGTCTGTATGTATGTATGTGCGTATGTGCATATGCATGTCGCATAACTAAAGAACGGTATGTCCCAGAAAGTTGCAATTTGGTACGTCCTAGTGGGGTCTAGCAGGGGTCGAAGTAGTCCTATATATCCTATATTTCCTATATTTTCAAAAAAAGCATCAAAATCGTCCTATATTTCCTATATTTTTGAAAAATATCCTATATTTCCTATATTCCCATTTTTTACCCAATATATCTTTTAAAAGGAACAGTAAATAAACTTTCTGACATCGGATTTTTGCTGAAAGTACGTGCCCAAACTAATTTCAAATTCTAAAACTCGGGAAGATTTCGATAGTTGGGAATCTGGCGATCATTCTTAATTGGCGTCAGTTTTTGGCTCCACCATCTGTACAAGAGGTATTTTTCATTGCAAATCTAAACAAAGAGAAATGAAACATCTATTCACATAGGGTTACTATAAATCAGCAGGATTTTCAAAATAAAATTATTTACGCCAAAAATAAGACAACTGCGCCAGATTCCCATTTATCGAAATATCCCCAAAAACTCAACTGAGTAAATCCTACGACAGGCATCTTCTCTCTTTGGCTACAGCAATGTGACGTCACTCTATAGTGGGTGGAGTTTCGAGAACTAAATCTGTAGTTGGTTTTAGAATTTTGCGTTTGGGGGGGGGGGGGCAACCAGCCGTTTGTTTTGTTTTCCATCATGGTTTTCGTTGGTATATTTTATGTTCAGTGTATTTTCTAAACGGAATGTTTTAATATTCTTTTTGCAATCTTTTCTTTTTGTGGAATTTTGGGATCGTGGAATGTTAGTTCCTTATGATGTTAAAACGTAGTTTGTTGTAATAAGTGGAATTATAATTGCGAAATTGCATCGCTTAACAAAATTTCGTGTGGATAGATTGAACCAGGAGGACATTAATTGTACAAATTTTGGTGCAAGGTGCATTAAAGGAAAAGATGATTTTACCGCTTTTTGCCATTTTTGCAACTGTTCAGTGCCCATAAGCAATAGTGGATTTTCGCAATTGAGGCTGCATACTAAAACATTCAAGCATAAAGAAAATTCTGAAAAACGTCAGAAGGATCCTTCCCAGGCTCTGTTTGTTCTTAATACAAGTGGTAAAGGGTTCAGTTTAGATATAAAACCAAAGAACAGTGGAATTAGTACTTGGGTCATGAGTGAGAAAGAAAAAATAAAAATTATCTTTGTTCAAATTTTGTTTAGTTATTTACTGTAAAGTACACTTTTTTCAAAAATTATTCTTTTGAAAAAGAAATTCATTTCAGATGTAAGTTATAATTTTGTTTAAGGGGTTTTTTTTAAACAAAATCATTGATAAGAATAACTAAATAATATATGATCTGTATTATTTTATTTCCATAGCAAAATTATTCATATAATGTGTCCTATATTTGTCCTATATTTTTTGTGGAAATGTCCTATATGGGACAAGTCGGTCACTTCTACCCCTGGTCTAGTTGTGCACCTCTCATTTTGGTTGCATTCGGGTGTTTCTAAAGAGGTCTTTTACACCTTTTTTGGGGAAATCACTGTTAATTTCGATGTAAACTCAAGTGGTGTTATTATTGGTCGGACACTTGGCGATATATCGCCAGTCTTTTGGTCAACTTGGCGACAAATTTCGCGATTTTCTTTTTTTTTAAAATCTGGTGTCAATTTGGCCACTGTTGGTGATATTTAGAGAGTAAACTATTGAATCACATTAAAATTGCCAGTAATGGGGAAATTGGAGTAAAAGGAAGTCATGTGATGCACACATCAGCTCGTTGAAGTACACTTTTGCGTACAAAACTGCAGTCGCTAATCAAGATGTGACTCTGTAGTACTCTACAATTGATGTACGAAATTCAAAATGACGACTAATTCATGCAACAAAAGCAGTCCTTCCCATAAACCACAACTTTTTCTTTTTGACACAAAATTTAATTTTTAGAAGAACAACGTCAATCCCGCGGGATACCGGGATCCCAGGGATTGGCTCCTTACAATCCCGAAATCCCGCGGGACTGAGATTGGCGCTGGATTGGAAACCCTAGTTAACGAGCTGATGACTTCACATCACTTCCTTTTACTCCAATTTAATGTCAATTCCCCATTACTGGGTATGTTACATGTAATTCAATAGTTTTCTCTTTAAATATCAGCAACAATGGCCAAATTGAAATCAGATTTGAAAAAAAAAAAAAAAATCGCCAAATTTATCGCCAAGTTGGCGACAAATCTTGGCGACCAAAATACTGGCAATGTATCGCCAAGTGCCCACCAAATTATAACACCTCTTGAGTTTACATCAAAATTAACCATGATTTCCCCCAAAAAAGGTGCAAAAGACTTGTTTAGAAACATCCGAATGCAACCAAAAGGGGAGGTGCACAACTAGACCCCACTAGGAGACTACGTACCAAATTTCAACTTTCTAGGACATACCGTTCTTGAGTTATGCAACATACATACGCACAGCCGCACATACGTACACACAGACGTCACGAGAAAAGTCGTTGTAATTAACTCGGGAATCGTCAAAATGGATATTTCACGTGTCTATACGTTCTTAGGCACTTATCCGCGTGGGGTCGAGTCGAAAAAAAAAAAAAAAAAACTGAACTTTCATTCGGGGGTGAGTAAAATGGAAATTAAGGTCCATTTTTGAGTGAAAATTTTTTCGGGAATGCAATACTTCCTTTTTTGTAAAAGGAAGTAAAAATATGTGTTAAAACTAAGAGCTTTGGGGTGATTTGCTGCGCCGCTACAGTAATGAGGAGGGTTGAAAGGAAATTCACTTACTTGTACATCGACGTAAATTTATGTTATTACTAACATGACAATTTTCCTCAAATAGTTCTAAATAAAAAATATGGGTTTTAAAGGCAAAATAAAGTGCTAGAGACTTATCTAAACTATTTGAAGATATCGATTGGAGGAACCGGAGGGCAAAAACGGACAAAAAATGCTCATGAGTTATTTAATGCAAGTCACCAAATGCTATGTTCGATCATATCACGGATTTTTAGTGCTGTTTCTAAAATCGACAACATGAAATATTTTGCGTTTTTATTTTTATTTTTATTTATTTTTTTTCGAATACGTTTTGGGGATTTCAGTTCTGTGTATTTTTCATGATAACTGATTCTAAAGTAAAATTTGAAAGCGCAGTTCTGGTGAGAGATTATAAAATATGTCTGTTTAATATATTTTTCAACAAATTAAGTTGATATAGGTCCAATTTACAGCTCAAACTTTTGTCCTTCAAATTGAACGGTAAAAAAACTCTGTGCATTAGTCATGTGTCACTACTCACAATCTAAAGTCCGTTTTATGTGTTTGCCAGCTAGGAGAGTTAATAAATAATGCCTCACAATTAAAAGCTACAGCATGCATAATATTCTTTCTTTCTTTCTTTTTTTTTGCGTGTAAAAACCATATACATGTCAGGTTTAAAAACAAAAAAAGCTTGAACGTCGTTTTGAAATAAAACAATTCCTTGGGCAAAAAACTGCTTGAATTTATGAATTAAAAAAAAAAAAAGCAGTCATGTGACTGCCGGCAGAAGTGAAAACTTAATAGTACAAAAGAAATTTGGTATGTTTGTACGCGCGCGCGTATGTGTGGTATGTGTTTAATTTTTATTTAAAACTAATTGTAGTTTCAAAAATTAAATTTTTATAATTTGTAGATTCAAAATACTATCTAGTTTTAACGTTTATCAACAATGCGAGCTTCAGCTATATACATTTTGGTTGGTCTATTTCTGTTCGTTTATAAAGTAAATATTGATGCAAATATAGGAAATATTAGAAAATATATTCTTACTTTGTGTTATTTAGTTTTCCTTGCATAAAAATAATATGAGTTTTATTTTTTATGAAAACTAGAACGCAATCTCCAGCGGATTCGTTGTATTTATTTCCCCATGCAACCTTTCAGCGTAGCGCCGAAAGAATCGTTAAGCGCAATGCCATCTTGTTCAAACTAAATTTCAATATCCTGAATAAAATGGTGACTAAAAATGAAAGTTTCGCTTTATGACTGAATTAAAAGTGTTTTCTGGCTCCTTGTTGCGATTTTTTTTGAGCAACCACGATTGCTTATTGTTCTCACTTGACTATTTTTGACGTTCCTTTGATTTTTCCCACCGCCACCCTCCGCACCATCACCGTCGACGGGCTCCTCACGATGCTGCAATTCTAGCGAAAGCCGTCTCCAGGTTGCATCCATGTCCTACACACACGCGCATACATACACAACTGCACACACACGCACGCACACATACACACACAAACACATACACACACCTACACAAACACATACACACATATAAACACATACACACACAAAAACATACACACACATACACACAACTACCTACACATTCATGCCTGCACACAGACACAAACACATATGCCTACACACACATACACATACACCCCCCCCACAGACACAAACACACATGCCTACACACACATACACATAACCCGTACAAACAAACACATACCCCCACACACAAACACACACGCCTACATACACACACTCGTGATTGCGAGAAACATAATTTGAATTCAAAATGTCAAAATTCAAATTATTATTATTATTATTATTATTTTGAATTTTCAGGTCTGCAATTACGTAAACAGTTCCTTAAAAACCATCATTTTTTCAAATGCCTCTAAAATCTGTTAAACGAAAAAGTGGAAGCTCTCCTTTTCAGGAATGTAGTACTCAGTGGTACTAAAAAACTGTAAAAAAATGAAAATTATTGAAATTGACATATTTCAGATAGATCAAAAATATTATTTTTAACTTTTTTTTCAAAGGACTGTGTAAATAAAACTGAAGCACATATTTCAAAATGTTGCGTATGTTTTTTAAACAATAAAAAATATCCTTTTAAATAAAACAAACCGCAACAAAATATGTTCTACCGTTCCTGAGATAATGTACTTCAATAATTTTAACGAAAATCCCAAGGGAGAAATCTTGACAAGACGGCCATCTTTGGCGGCCCAAGAATTTGTTTGGGGGAAAAAAAAGAAAAAAAAAAAAAAAAAAGAAAAGAAAAATTAATTTGAATTTTGACATCTTGAATTCAAATTATATTTTTCGCAATCACGAGTGTGTGTGTGTGTATTTAGGGGTGTGTGTTTATGTGTGTGTGCGGGGGTATGTGTGTTTGTGTGTAGAGTTATGTATATGTGTGTAGGCATGTTTGTTTGTGTCTGTGTGCAGGTATGAGTGTGTGGGTAGTTGTGCATATGAGTGTTTGTGTGTGGGTAGTTGTGTGTAGGTGTGTGTGTGTGTATGTAGGTGTCTGTATGTATACGTGTGTATATGTGTTTGAGTGTGTGTATGTGTGTAGGCAAATGTACGTGTTTGTGTGTGTGTGTTTACGTGCGAGTATGTATGCGCGTGTGTGTAGGACATGGATGCAACCTGGAGACGGCTTTCGCTAGAGGAGCAGCATCGTGAGGAGCCGGTCGACGGTGATGCTGCGGAGGGTGGCGGTGGGAAAATAAAATGGTAGCACATCAAAACAGTCAAATGAAAGCAATAAGCAATCGTGATAATAAAAAAAAATAATAAAATAAACGTATTTCTTCATTTTTTATGAATTTTAACCTATGTTAAATTCAAAAAAATCCGAGACCATCTTGTTACAGCACATGTTGAATTGACATGGATTCTAACATTCGCAAATACTAGCTTTGTGTACGAGTATTTCACTGTAGGAAATAGAAAATGCATTTCAATCCGCACATTCAAATTCTAACTTTTTTTTTAAAGATTTCCCAGTACTAGCAAAAACGGAAGTATCTCACGTAACCGTGTAATTCTTTTCGAAAATACTCACTGATTGTTTACGTGAAGCAATTCATTTTTTAGTGGATTTATGGAAAAATGAAGTAATTTTTAATGATGTTAAGAAGGGAAAAGGAAAGAAAAGAAAACGTTTGAGCGTTTTCTTCAAAATAAAGGTTGGCGGAAGCGAGAAAAACATTTTTTCAGCCGAGAACTTATAATGTTTTATGAAAGATTTCTTTGAAAGTAATTACTTCCACGAATTTTACCCGTCATAGTTAATTGCGTTATCAAACCTTGCATTCATTCGTGTTAATGATGTTTCTTATAAAATATGTTGGAATTTTATTACGAAGATAGGTTTTTGCAAAAAAGAGTCTAGAGAGATACAGAACGGGAATTTGTAACGAAGAACATTTTTACTATTGTACTTCGAACTATGCGAATATGTACACTTAACCCCTTCAGACCTGGTGTCCGGTATACCGGACAACCACTTTAAACAGCTGCTAATCATTTAATAATTGATTTAATTTGTTGATTTTTTTTTTGTAGTTGACTCTTTATATTCTGCTCATTATAATCTGTGAAATAATTTTTCGTTTTGGGATTGAGAACACTGACATATATGGATTGAGAGATAGAGAGTGGCTCATTTTTCCAGCCATGGATTTTCATCTGAAATGCGAGGTTTTTTCCTGATTTTTTTTAAAAATATATAATCTTTAAATAATCGTTTCACACGCTTATATTATGTTTTATATTTGTTTGTAGAATATTTTATAATGAAGTTTGTTTGGTATTTTATCGTTTTTGTATATGAAATATTGATTTCAACACTATAAGTCCGGAATATTGGACGTGCCATAACTCTTTTAATTTTTCTCCTACAAACTCAAAATTTTGTCTATAAGATACCCTTTACCGTAGTACACTGTGTACCAAATATCAACAGTTTTGGTCCAATATTTCATAATTCCGACTGAAGGGGTTAAATGTTATTTAATGGAGAATTTTTCCAAATAATCAGATCTGGTACTTTTCGCTTGAGGGTACTTCACTTGGTGCACTTATCTTGGGAGTTTAATTTATTTATCGCTATTACTAACTAAATTAAAATTGTAATGCAGTGAAACCCCGATTTTACGTTTCTCAAGTGACTGAGTTGGAGAAAAAACGTAAAATACGGTAAAACATAAAATACGGGAAATAAGTAGAAAGCAAAAATTAAATAGAAGACACTAAGGTATTAAAGACGACTCTTTCTAAAGGAATAATATCTATATTTCACGATCATTATACAAACGATACGAACATTCATAACGATTCATAACATCACGAACATTCATAAAACATTATAAGTTGAAAAAAAAACGTAAAATACGGTAAAACGTAAAATACGGGAAATAAGTAGAAAGCAAAAATCAAATAGAAAAAACTAAAGGTATTAAAGATGACTCTTTCGAAAGGAATAATATCTATATTTTACGATCATTATACAAACGATACGAACATTCATAACGATTCATAACATCACGAACATTCATAAAACATTATAAGTTGAAAAAAAAGACGTAAAATACGGTAAAACGTAAAATATGGGAAATAAGTAGAAAGCAAAAATCAAATAGAAAAAACTAAAGGTATTAAATATGACTCTTTCGAAAGGAATAATATCTATATTTTACGATCATTATACAAACGATACGAACATTCATAACGATTCATAACATCACGAACATTCATAAAACATTATAAGTTGAAAAAAAGACGTAAAATACGGTAAAACGTAAAATACGGGAAATAAGTAGAAAGCAAAAATCAAATAGAAAAAACTAAAGGTATTAAAGATGACTCTTTCGAAAGGAATAATATCTATATTTTACGATCATTATACAAACGATACGAACATTCATAACGATTCATAACATCACGAACATTCATAAAACATTATAAGTTGAAAAAAAGACGTAAAATACGGTAAAACGTAAAATACGGGAAATAAGTAGAAAGCAATAATCAAATAGAAAAAACTAAAGGTATTAAAGATGACTCTTTCAAAAGGAATAATATCTATATTTTACGAAAAGAACATTCTTGTACCATTTTAGAACACTTTAATACAATTAGTTGTGAATCCGGGCATTAAGGTTTAAAACAGTCCGCGATAGTGCATTGTTTTTTTAGTCATTGAGTTCAAAGTAACTGCAATATCTTCCTGGATTGAAATACTTTGCAAGTTTTAACCTGGTCTTTATTAGAAAGAAAATAGTCTTTCACTATTTGTTAGCTCTTTAATGCAATACTGAAAGAAGGGATGGGCTGTGCTTCAGGTTTTTCCTGGTTCACCTTCATTGGCGGACAAAAAGTTCATAAGGTCGGCTACGGATGGAGCAGCCGAATTTCTGTTTTCGTGGATTAACTTTCAACAGCTTCGATTAGCATTAAAAAAAGCACAAAGGGAAACGTATTGCTAATTTTAGAACATTTCTTTCTTTTTTTTACTTCCCGGGGAAAATATAAAATGCGGGAAATATTCATAAATAACAAACTTTTCATCCAGGTTAAATCAACATTATTAGTATACGGAAAATCTGGGACCTGACCAGGGCCTTAATCAGACCCGGAGGTCTGAATTGTTTTTTCACCAAACGCGTTTCATAAAAAATTTATATGGTCAATCAAATTTGATTTCATTCCTATATTATATTAATTTTTGTTGAAATAGATTTTAAAAATCGAGGAGGGGGTGTTCTTATAAAACAAAGTGCCATATTGTTACATAATAAAGGGTGTCCCAAAATTAACGCAAGATTTGATTTTGTTGCCATTTGTGCAAAATAGTGTTGGCATCTCTGAAAAAAAAAAAAAAAAATGATAGCTGAGAGGTTAGGGTTTAAAAAAATGGAGCGTTATACCATACAATAACGCGTTTTCATTATTGAACAATTGTTTCAAAAATAATGAAAATTGGGGCTGGTCAAGCAGTTACTGTTATTGGCGCTCGGTATCGCAACACGGTACTGCACGGGTGGTTGTGGGCTTGTTGACGTAGACCTTTGAATTCAAATAACCCCATAAGAAGAAATTTAAAAATGTTAAATCACACGATCTAGGGTGCCAATTCTGATCACCGAAATGAGAGAGTACGCGACCAGGAAATGCCTTATGCAGTCATTGAAATGTTTCACTCTCTCTAGCTGTATGGTACAATAACACCCCATTTTTACTGACCATAAACTCTCAACTGTCAAATTGTTCTTTTTTCATGGCTGCCAACAATTTATGGAAAAAATGGTGGCAAATTCAAATCTTGCGTTAATTTTGGGACGCCCTTTATAACTGATGTTCTCAATAACTACCATAGAAATGAGTACTGCAGATAAAGCACTGAGTTTATACAGTTTTTCAGTTTTACTAATTGCATTTTTCAAGTACAAGTGAAATAATAATAATAATAACTATTTTATTTTTTCACAAATAAAATAATAACAAATAATTTTAAAAAATGGAAAGAAATTTCTTTGGATGAAAAATTTCGGAGGGGGTTTAAATCAGGGTTGGCAAAAACCCGGGTTTTTTTTAAAAAAGCCCATGGACCCAGGGTTTTTTGGGTTTTTTTAAATAAAACCGAAAAAAAAACCCAACTAAAGTTGGGTTTTTAAAAGAAATGTGGGTTTTTTGTCTTTTTAAGGAAAATGTGGGGTATTTGTAGCATGTTGTAGCATAAGTATATGGACAAAGTGCAAAAATTGTCTTCGGGTAAAAAAAGCTGGAATTTAGTTAAAACTCAGCATTTTCTGAATAAAAGTATAAAAGACAAAAAAACCCAAGAATGGTAAAGTTTCAGATTTTATAATTTTCATTATTACCAACAGTTAAGGCTAAGTTACTTTTCGAGTGATAAAATCTATTGTTCATTTTTAATTACTACATTTTTTTTTTTTTTGCATTTTACTTTATTGTATTTCATTTTGTTATGCAAAACTACTGTAGAACCTCAAGTAGTTTAAAAATCTCTTTTTATTGAATTCCAGCTTAATCAAGACATTTCTTTGAATTTTATATTGGATGTTTTTCTATTTCTGTGTACAGAGTAAGAAATATTGAAATTTTTCGTAAGATAATGAAAATACTGTACCTGTTCTGTTTTCTGTCGACTGTTTGAAAAATCTGTTTATTTCTAAAAAATATACCTTGTGTTTATTCGAGATTTGTGACGTGTTGGTTAGCAGAAAATAATTTACATGAAAGCCTTTTAACTAGATGAGTTTCCTCTGTACAATCCACAAATATTGAAAAAATCAGACGTGACAGGACTTGGTCAAGATAATTTGAGTTATTTATTGACCAGTTAAAGAAAAAAGTTAAATACATTTATTTAAAATCTTTGAAGTATTTTTTTAATGCCGTTAAGAGTTAAGAAATACTATTAAAGTTCAAAATTCATTTTTTATGTTAATTATCTGTGGTGAAGAAAAAATAAAAATGTTTAAATTGTAAAAGCATTTAAATTAATAAATTTTTTAAAAAACTTCTCAGAAAATTAGAAAAAACCCAAAAGTGGGCTAAATAATGGGTTTTTAAATGGGTTTTTTCAAAAAAAACCATTGGGTCCAACCCAATTGGGTCCAATTCGGCCAACCCTGGTTTAAATCCTATAAACCACCCCCGTGCATGCGGCCCTGGACCTGACGAAAAAAAAAAAAAAAACGTGACATGCGGGAAAAACGTAGATTCGGAGGATGTAAAATCGGGTTTCACTGTAAGCAAACTTACAAAAAGTGCGTAGGCACTTGCGAAATACAAAAATTCGTAGGGAAATAAAATACATCTTTACTAATAATAAAGTTGAAAATCTCTCTGTCTGGATCTCCGGAGGATGTTTGGATTTCTGTGATGCGCATAGCGCCTAGACCGTTCTGCCGATTTTCATGAAATTTGGCACAAAGTTAGTTTGTAGCATGGGGGTGTGCACCTCGAAGCGATTTTTCGAAAATTTGACGTGGTTCTTTTTCTATTCCAATTTTAAGAACAAAACTATCATAAGATGGACGAGTAAATTACGAAATGATCATAACGTGGAACCGTAACATGGGTACAAGCCAATTGGCGAGAAAATTCACCATACATTATTTGTAAATACACAGGCGAACTAAAACACCTTTTCATTTTTCTATTACGGGCGAAGCCGTGCGGGTACCATTAGTTACTAATAATAAAGCTGAAAGTCTGTCTGGATATCTGGATCTCTGTCCGTCTGGATCTCTGTGACGCGCATAGTGCCTAGACCGTCTGGCCGATTTTCATGAAATTCGGCACAGAATTAGTTTGTAGCATGGGGGTGTGCACCTCGAAGCGATTTTTCGAAAATTCGATTTTTTTCTTTTTCTATTCCATTTTAAAGAACATTTTCCCGAGCAAAATTATCATAAGATGGACGAGTAAATTACGAAATTATCATAACGTGGAACCGTAACATGGGTACAAGCCAATTGGCGAGAAAATTCGCCATACATTATTTGCAAATACACCAGGCGAACCAAAAGACCTTTTAATTTTTCTATAACGGGCAAAGCCGTGCGGGTACCACTAGTATGGAATACAATGAATGGATCAACAGTAGATTGTTTTTCCAACTGATAATTTCGGATGAAATCTCTGCAGCCATTAAATGACACGAAATAGCGGACCATCCATCATTCTGTCCTTTCATTGGGTAGCTTAAGTGATGACACCCTCTCAGTGTTATTGCTCGGACTTCCTGAATGCAGGATCTTGACCTTCGGCGGCACTTAGCTCTTATTCCGCGCGGCGGACATCCTAAAAGCCCCCACTTTGCTGCCATTTAGTGGAAGTGATTCGCCGAGAACAACTCGCGATTTTGGTGTTGATTCATTCGTTATAGAAGTAGACTGATAAGAGAATCGGCCGATTATCGATTAATCGGCGGAAAATCTTTTCGCGAAATTACTTTGCTGGATTAGCAAGAAATTTTAAGTGTATTCAGATTTTTTTTGAAAAATCAAAAGATATTTAAAAGCACTACTATTTTTTTAAACAAAAATGGCTGTAGTTTAAAAAAAAAAAAAAAGCAAATATATGCTGTAATTGTTTGTATAAACCGTAAATACGACAGGAACAGTAAAAAACTATTTTTTTTGTTTGAATTAGTGTTTCTAATAACACACGGGGGGGGGGGATATAAAGCATAGGGGAATATAAAATATAAAGCACTAGCTGTACTCGACGCGCGTTGCTACGCCAACAAAAAAATACATCATTATACTGATTTTCATGACAATCGGTTGAACGGGGCAGAAGTTGCTACTCTGCAGTGCCACCTGGTGGCGAGTGGCTTCAATGAGCATATTATGCACCTTCTCCGTGGAAAAAACCATATATACAGCAATTTTCATAATAATCGGTCCAGGTATCAAGTGAAGCCGTGACTCTACTCAAATTTTGTACTCACGCAGTTTGCAAGATCAATCCATCGCTAAAAATATCAAATAGAAAAAGTTTTAAATCCCCCGGTTGCATGAAAAGACATAAAACAATAAAGAAAGAATTTATTTGTTCAAACTCAAGAAAAATGGCTTCTTATCAATGAGATCTTTCACGCGAATTAATTTCTGCAGCCGATCATTTTATTCGTATTTATCCAATGGATTGTGACTTAAATTGGAATAAAAATGGAACTATCGATCGGATTTTTTTCGAACTGTTCTATAAACATTCCCAGTACCAAAAATAACAAACGGTGAAAGTTTCAGCCAAATCTGCCGGGTAGTTTTTGAGTTCATGGATGACATACAGACAAACATTCATTTATATATATATAGATTTTTATATGCTTTAGTTTAAAAACGTGTAAGAAATGAAATATGTCACATTTTTATTTTGGAATGCATTTATTTATTTTTCTTGTTGTTATTATTATTACTATTATTAATACTATTACTATTAATTATTGCTATTATAATTATTATTACAATTCGTCACTTTATGATGCAGAGATTTAATTTTTTATTGCTGATAAACTCATTCCTAATGCTTTGTTGTTCCAGACATGCTTGAAACATTTTTAACTAAAAAATAGTCACTTGTACAACTTGGCCCTGTACCGATCTCTGCCGATTAATCGGTGCATCCCTAATTCATTCAAACATTGGGTTTTTTAAAGTTGGATATAAGTTTCCAGATCGATTGAAATTACAATCATTAAACTTTACTTTAAGTGCTATTTGTTTCTATTTAGAAATGAACCCAATTTAGTCTTCTAAAATACTATGAGAACAAAATTTAAGCTTTGTTAAGTAAACGATAAAATTTACCCTGAAAATTGAATAAAATCAATTTTTAACTTGCAGATTCGCCGAGGAGTTTTCAAGTACGATTAACAGTAGTGTTACTGAAAGGTTTTTATTTTATGTAAGTTACGCTTTTTAACATTCAGAATGAACGTTAATGATGTTAATAATTGTACCGAATCCTTTTGTTATGTTGAGCTTAATGGTAAAAGCTGCAACAATTACAAACGCAGAAACTAATTAACCAGAACGGGGTTTAGAGAAAACGTCAAAAAATACATAGATAATTTGTTTTACCGTCTTAGACAGCTAGACATTCCGTAATAGCAATAATTTTTTCATACTGCACGTATAATGGCTGAAATAATGCAAACATTCTCAAAAGCAATGTGGTTCTTAAAGTGTGTTTTTTTAAAAATATTCGTTTGTTCAAAGTGGGTAAAGTCTATTTTGTTGTGAATTGAAGCATTTCATCCGCATGCGCCGTAAGTACATGATTTTTTTTTTTTAAATATGGCAAGCTTGTTCAATTTATTTCTGAAATATTTTACAAATGACGAGTAACTAACTAACATTTTTAGGAAAGCTCAAATCAGTTTAATTTTTTACATTTATTACTTTTCACAATCTTATATTTTATATGTATATTTTAGACTATTAAGTATATTTACAACTGCATTAAAACAAAGCAAGCTACTTTAAATTTATTTCTTAAATATTTGACGATCAAAAGACGAGAAACTAACAAACAGTTTAAGGAAAGCCCAAATCAGTTTAATTCTTTACATTATTACACTCTTCACAATCTTATATTTTATGTGTATATTTTAGACTATTAAGTATATTTGCAAATACATTTAAACAAGGCAAGTTTGTTTAAATTTATTTCTTAAATATTTGACGATCAAAAGACGAGCAACTAACAAACAGTTATAGGGATGCCCAAATCAGTTTAATTCCTTACATTTAAAACACTCTTCACAAACTTTTTTTATGTGTATATTTTAGACAATTAAGTATATTTACAATAGAATTTAAACAAGGCAAGCTTGTTTAAATTTATTTATTAAATATTTAACAATCAAATGACGAGCAACTAACGAACAGTTTTAGGAAAGCCCAAATCAGTTTTATTTTTTACATTTAAAACATTCTTCACAATCTTACTTTTTATAAGTATATAAAAGACTGTTAAGTATATTTTAAACCCAAAACATTACTTTATTTTGTGAAAAGCAATCATTTGCAAGATCAGTTGCAATTGATAAGGAACTTCTTGTGAAGTACTGGTTAATTAACACCAACTTTTATTTGTCCTCAAGAGGGTTTTTCAGTTTCGATGCTCATAAAATCCACATTTTATTGTTGAATACAAAACGTTTGTTTGTTAAGAAAGTCATAAAATGCCGCACACTTATGTCAAAACTATGCGGTACTTGAAAGTTCAAAGAGAGCGATGTCTGAAAAATAAAAAGTTCAGCATCCACGACTATGAATGACATTAATTCAACTGTTCAAAAGCCAAATATCTGTTCCAAGTAGCTAATTGATTGTATCAATACATGAAAGTGGGGTTTGTAGGACTCCAACGGTAGAGTACAAAACAATCCATGGACTTTTTTTTTTGTTGATATTGGACCATTCTTACGTCAAACCTTGACATACCCGAGCAACGATCAGAAAAGAATGCTCAAGTACTTAGATGACAAGTAGCAAATGTCCTCATATTTCTCAAATGTGTTTTCAATAAATACAGTCATCAACTTTTCCTGTGGGAAAATTACATCTTTGAGGATTAAGTTACATTTGTTTCAAAAACAGTTTGAAAAACAGGGTATGTATTTCGAAAAAAAAATGTAACAGGGTGAAGTCAATGTTGTAATTTATTTTTAATCGTTTTACAAAACTTTTATTCTTCAAGAAGAAATAGTTTTATGCGGAAGAGGAGGTGTTTCTATGGGTGTTAAAATCTAAATTTTCTAAATTTCAAGTATGGTAGATGCTGAGTTACAGTGTACTATTTTTTTTACCTGTTTAAGTTTAATGCATACGTTACTGTTCCAGAATAAAGTTGTTTTAATGTCAGATAAGTCCGCAGCTATGTTCTGCGGGGAAATTTCTAACAGATTTTTCTTTTTTCTTTTTTCTTTTTTTTTAAGCAATCATGATTGCTTTCATTTGACTGTTTTTGGCGTTCCTATGTTTTTATTTTCCCACCATCACCCTCTGCAGCACCTTCGACCGTTCGCCTCACAATACTGCTCCTCTAGCGAAAACCGTCTTCAGATTGCGTCAATATCCTACACTTACACGCATGCATACACGCACGTACACACACAAAAACATATACACACAACACACACATACATACACACACACAAACATACACACACACAAACACATACACACACTCAAACACATACACACACGCATACATACAGACACGTACACACACATACATACAGATACCTACACATACACACACACCTACACACAACTACCCACATACTCATACCTGCACACAGACACAAACACACATGCCTACACACACACACACTCGTGATTGCGAAAAACATAATTTGAATTCAAGAGGTCAAAATTCAAATTATTTTTTTTAAAGTTAGCTCACTTTAATTTTTAATACACTTTACTTGTAAAATAAAA
Source organism: Uloborus diversus (assembly GCF_026930045.1). NCBI lineage: Eukaryota > Metazoa > Arthropoda > Arachnida > Araneae > Uloboridae > Uloborus > Uloborus diversus. The sequence continues at coordinate 262,684,253 of NC_072731.1, forward strand.
TTCGTTATTACTGCTCATAGGATCTCATTGCTCTTTTTCAGTGAATTGTCCAAAGGTTTGGCTTAAGTTTGTATTTCGTAAATACTTTTTTTTGCAAAATAATGCAAGAATGTTAATTAATATAATTGAAGTAATCAATTGATTTAATTTTCAACGCTTAAACTAGTATTTTTACCCTCTTTCAAGCACATAGCTGTATAGTTTTTTCTTTGGACCTTCTTTCAAGAAGCTTATCGGAGATTTGACCCCCCCCCCCCCTCACGCGCGCCCCATTTCCATCGAAAAAATTTCTGTTGGTAAGAGAAAGAATTCGTGTAAATAAAAAAATTATGCATTAAAGCGTCTTTTTTTTTTGGTTTTTCGATAAATTAGTCTGAAACTAAAATCTGAATGTGGCAATATTTCAAATGTGGATTTGACATTTACTGCTGGGATAAGACTTATACATTCTTTGCATCCATAAGCTCTCTTTTTCATTGAAAAAGGGGTTCCTTGCAACCCCGAAACATGTGTATGAGTGAATATACGCTATTTGAATTTTAAAGGCGCACAGAAATTTTTTAGGTAAAACAACTTACATTATTGTTATTGTGTGCTTAATTAGTAAAGAATGTTGTCTTATATTTGGCCCACACAGTCAATTCTCGATAACTGTTTTATTTTAGCATTAATAGCTGAAAATAATTATAAATGTATACTCCCCTGGCTTGCCTTTTTTCTATTTTTTATACAAACACGTTCAACGTTCGTTTATAAATAACCTGGCGTTTTGTATTTTACCATAATCATACGATTGAATAATCACCGAAATATATTTTATTTAAACACATAAAAAAAATTTATTACTAGTGGTACCTGCACGGCTTTGCCTGTAGTAGAAAATTAAAAGGTCTTTTGGTTCGCCTGTATATTTACAAACAAATAATGTATTGTGAATTTCTCGCCAATTGGCCTGCCCATGTTACGGTTCCACGTTATGATAACTTGGTCATTTACTCATCCATCTTATGATAATTTTGCTCGGGAAAATGTTCTTAAAATTGGAATAGAAAAAGAACAAAATAGAATTTTCGAAAAATCGCTTCGAGGTGCACACACCTATGCTGCAAACTAACTTTGAGCAAAATTTCATGAAAATCGGCCGAACGGTCTAGGCGCTATGCGCGTCACATACAGACAGAGAGACTTTCAGTTTTATTATTAATAAAGAATGAGCAAAAAAAAAAAAAAATAGTCATTTGTTACGTCACAGAAGAATAGTGTCACCCTCACTTTCCGAAATTGAAAGACGGAAATTCAACACTTCAATTGCTGAAGGATGTCTTTGACCGTGAATAATCTGTGTAATACAGACTACCTAACTGTTTTGATCATAATTCAAATAATATTGCATCAATTCTCGTTACACTGCCCCAAAGCATGCTTACGCCTGTTATTGCTGTACTTCTGCTATGTATCGCGACCGCGCGTAGAGGGCGCTGAACTAGCTCCTACCAAAAAAAAAAAAAAACTCTCGAAACCAGAGACTAAGAACTATAAACAAATCCGAACTGTGAACGTCGGACGAAGTGCTATCATGAAAATAAGTTAAATGTTGTAAATATATTTGTAGAAAGGTGTACATAGTTATGTGTGTGTGATCATTAAAATACATGTGTTGTCATGATAGGAGTATTTCTGTTCGTCCATATCATTCAACACCCACGGAATTTAGTTATTCTACTGCGAAGAACACTAGCAAACGAGACTAAATGGGTAAGCAACTTATTCTTACTTAATTTCAAATTAGAACTGTATTAACAATATGTTTAGAAGAAGGTTTTGTTTGCTAAATTATGTACATGTTTTTGTATTTTATCGTCACCCAAATGTAAGTTTGTACAATGCAATGTTTATTGTGTGCAGGCATCACGGTTTACGTTAACATCTAGTAAAAAGAATGCGTGGTGTTGTTTTTACAGTTTATGTGTGATTTTGTCACTTCTCTGGCGTTGCTCTTCTGGCGTTTTTTGTGCAACTGGAAATAAATATTCATCTTACGATTATAACGTTTCATTTTTTTTTTGCTCTAATTGGTCGTTCGAACTCATATGTCATAAAGAATATTCAAAAGAAGAAAACAGGAAGAAATAGACTGGGGAAAAAGCATCAAACGAAAAGATCACGTTATCACAATATTAAAAACTAGTGGTACCCGCACGGCTTTGCCCGTAGTAGAAAAATTAAAAGGTCATTTGCTTCGCCTGTGTTTTTACAAATAATGGATGATGGATTTCTCGCCAATTGGCTATGTTCATTACCTCTCCCAGGTTACGGCTCCACGTCATGATAATTTAGTAATTTACTCGTCCTTATTATGATAATTTTGCTCCGGAAAATGTTTTTAAAATTGGAATATAAAAAGAACAAAATCGAATTTTAGAAAAATCGCTTCGAGGTGCACACTCCCATGCTACAAACTAACTTTGTGCCAAATTTCATGAAAATCGGCCGAATTGTCGAGGCACTATGCGCGTCACAGACATCCAGACAGATATTAGGACAGAGAGACTTTCAACTTTATTATTAGTAAAGATGATCCGGATAAAAGTTTTGAATTAAATAGAGAAAGAAAAGCGGAACTATTAGTTAAAAAAGGAAAAGGGATAACAATAAAGATAATAACAAAGATAACTCTTTCAATAGTGTCACTCCCCCGACAACATTTTCCCCTGGTGCTTTTTAAACTGAAAAATATTAAAAAAATATTCTTGTCTTCATCTTTACAAACGCGAACATAACGGCAACTAGTGAAATAATGAATATCAAACTAAACAAATGCCTTTTCTTTGGGGACACAAAAAAAAAAAAATAATAATCAGTTACTGTATATTCACCCGTATGCAGTTTCCTGAGATGTGTGCCTATTTACGTTGTTTTTTTTTCTTTCACTTTTCAAGTACAAAGGTACTTATTCAATTCGTATGGTTCCACCGTTGTGTACTTATCGTATAAATGCTAGTTTTGCATGAGATGCTTTTTACTTTCTTCTAAATCTAATATATAGAAGAAAGTATTGGATTTGTACAAATTTTTAAATTTCGAATTTTGACGGAAATCGAACATTCTGAGGTGTGCCATTTCGACCATTTTTGGAAAATATCTGTGTGTGTGTGTGTTCGTATGTGTGTGACCGGTTTTTTGTGGCAGTTCTACAGCAAAAACTACCGCATGAAATCGAACGAAATTTGGTACACATATGTGCCCCTATGTGAACTTGTGCCCATTGAGTTTTGGCGCGAATTCCTCCAAGGGGGGTGGAGCAACGGGACGTTTCTTGAGTTATGCGTGCTTGCTGTTTTCCAGGAAGTAACTAGCGGAATCCAACGAAATTAGATCCATATGTTGCCCTTAACATGTACAGGTGTTGATTCAATTTTGGTGCTAATAGCTAAAACGGGAGCTGAGCTACAGAACGTTTTTTGCCGTCACTTGTGACTGTTATATCTCAAGAAATAATGAATGGAATCAAACAAAAATTTATCGACAAGTAGCCCTTAGAGGGTACAAGAGCTGATTCTATTTTGGAGTCAATAGCTAAAAAGGGAATGGTGCAATCGAACGTTCTTTCTTTTTCATTGCGAGTGCTATAGCCCAAGAAGTAATGCTACGTTCTGGATGAAATTTGGAATAACTGTGAATCCATATGTAATCGGACGTTGGTTCAATTTTGGCACCAATTTCTCCAAGAGGGGCTGATTTTTTTTTTGGCGAATAAAAATAACTTTATTAATGCAACAATGAGAAAGATAAATCGTAATAGACTGTCGTCTGCGTGTTTCGCGTGATTTTAATTGTTGGGAAATGATCGGAAATATTATCTCAATGATTTGAAATTTTTAACTGTTGCCATCTTATTTTTGTTAAGAAATAAAACTTTTAATTACTTCATGCATGTCTTTTCAAATAACTTTCTATTTTCGCTCTTTGGTTTACTTTTGCGGTAATTCGGAAATTGGGACGGTCGTCCAGTTTTAGTGTGCGTAATTTTAATTTCGCTGGGATTATTGCTTTCTTCTCAAGCATGGGGAGCGATCATTATTCATAAGAAAGACATAGAAGAAAGTTTCATGATGGCCACAACACACTAGTTTTTTCTGTCCTTCTATTTACTTCGAGGGTGCTTGTTCGAATCTCGCTAAAATTAAATTTATCAAAAGGATAAGCTTTTTGTTCATCTGGTTAACAGCACAGCCTGTTTTTTTTTTTTCTATGCATTTTAAAAGATTAATCGTGATATTGGTACTTTTTCTTTTCTTTCTGTATTTATTTGTTTATTTCGTGTTTGCAGTATTCTGTTTTATTACTATTTCTTTAATCTGTTAGTTACAAATTTTCAACCGTACGCTTTAGTAAATAAACGTCCTTACGTTATGAAAACCTGATTTAGGTATGTCTCGTACAGCTGATTTAAGTTCAGTTATTTACCAAAAATATATTCAAAAATAACGGTATGCTTCCTTTGGTACATTCCGGTGTGTAAAAAATATATCATGAAATCACGTTTTAAGCAAGAACGAACCATTTTTAATTAAACCAACTTAATAAATGCTAGCGCGGTATCCGCACGACTTTGCCCGTAGTAGAAAATTAAAAGGTCATTTGGTTTGCCTGTATATTTACAAATAATGGATGATGAATTTCTCGCTATGTTAATTTGTTCGTCCATGTTATGGTTATTTACTCGTCCATGTTATGGTAATTCACTCGGTAAAATGGGCTTAAAATTGGAGGAGAAAAAGAACAAAATCGAATCTTCAAAAAATCGCTTCGAGGTGCTGCTTACTCAACCCTATGCTAAGAACTAATTTTGTGCCAAATTTCATGAAAATCGGCCGAACGGTTTAGACGCTATGCGCGCAACAGAGATCCAGACATACAGACTTTCAGCTTTATTATCAGTAAAGAAAAGATACAGATTCAAGAAATTGAAAATCTGAAAAAACTGTACATTACCAAAAAAAAAAGATAAATTAATTTGAATTTTGGCTTCTTGAATTCAAATAATGTTTTTCGCAATCACGAGTGTGTGTGTGTGTGTGTGTGTGTGTGTGTATGTAGGGGTGTGTGTTTGTGCCCAGGCATGAGTGTGTGGGTATGTGTGTGTGTGTATAGGTATGTGTATGCATGCGTGTGTGTTTGTGTCTGTATGCAGGCATGAGTGTGTGTGTGTAGGTGTGTGTGTTTGTGTCTGTGTGCAGGTATGAGTGTGTGTAGGTGTGTGCGTGTGTGTTTGTGTCTGTGTGCAAGCATGAATGTGTGGGTAGTTGTGTGTAGGTGTGTGTATGTATGTATGCGTGTGAGTGTAGGACATGGACGCAACCTGGAGACGGTTTTCGCTAGAGGGGCAGCATCGTGAGGAGCCGGTAGACGGTGATGCTGCAGAGGGTGTTGGTCGGAAAATAAAATGATAGTACGCCAAAACAGTCAAATGAAAGCAATAAGCAATCGTGATTGCTCAAAAAGAAAGAAAGAAAAGAAGAATAGGCCGAAAAACCTTCTTCATAATCGCAAACGTAATTATAGTTCGCATATTGTCTGAACGTTACGGAAAGACTGTTTTCAACAAACCCTCCAACTTCAGAATAGTCAATCTTTAGGAAAACCTTGAACATTTACGCTTTAAAATACTGATAACAGCCCAAATTGAAACTCATAAATGTGTCTCAAAGTTTTGATGAAAGTATATGCCCGTATTATAGTTCTTTAAAATAGTCCTGACTATTCTAAATGATTCTATACTTCAAGCAAGCCATTTTATACGCGTTTCAGTCGTTCTTTTTAAGTCAAAACTTCGTAACTGTTACGTTTGAAAATCAGTTTAAAATGCTTTTATGAAGTTGGATTGGATTATACAACTTTCTTTTACTAGCCGTATAAAATTTATGGGGTCATAAATCTATTTATTGCTCTCTTTAACCCTAACGAATATCATTTCGTCTCGAATTCGACAATGCTTCTGCTCGTAAAACTTTTTTTACAAGCCTTGATTACTTTTATCGCTCTGTAGGCAATGTGTTTGCATTATCTAGTTTGCATTATTAATGCTTAGAGTAAGAAGTGTGAACAGTTCGGCTTTTAAGTGTGTCTGAAGATTGAGAAACTTGTTTGCACGGGAGCTGCTTCAATTTCTTTTGCGTAGATTCTAACAGTTCATGCTCTGTAATAAAAAATATTGTTCATTGGTCAGAAAGCAAATATACCTTTAGGTGTAATACTCTGAACTGAAAGTATTCTTTTAGAAACATATTTAATCCATTTTAAATTAAAATTAGAGAACGTATACAAGGTGTTCCGTTTTAACCTGCAAGACCTTCATTTTCGCAACCGTTAGTCCTAGATGTATACTTCCCATTGCAAAAATGTTCAAAATCAGATGCAGTGTTAAGATATTGAAGCAAAAATAAAAAAAAGTAGAAAACTAAAAAATTTAACATTTTATACTGGCCCTAGGTCTCCTAACCAATATTTAGGGAAATATTCTCCATTGAAAAATAATTCCAACACAAAAAATTTGAAATTAGTACGACCAATATTCACCGAGATATGAAACGCAGCGTTTTGTGACTTACACCATTTTTCACTCGCCGTCAATGATACCTTGTGGGGAAAAATATAGCGGTTAACAATTATTTTTAAAATGTGCGCATAGAGTGTGGTATTTCAAATTGTTCGAGGTTTTGTGGTGTGTTTTTGCGTATCACGGCATAACATTTGAATTTATTTTTGAATGGCAATGAAAAATATAAATACCTTGTTTTTCTTACTTTGACGACTTGTCATTCTTTGAAAGACAGATAAGTTCCAATCTCATCTTGCGTATGGTCCCTTAAAACTTTTAACTGGAGTATCTCCTTGAGTTTTGGTCGCACAAATGTCAAGTTTTTTGTGTCAGTAATAGTTTTAAATGGAGATTATTTCTTTAAATATTAGTTAGGAGACCCAGGGCGCTTATATAAAGTTAAATTTCGTATTCTTTGACTCATTTTTATTTTCGCTTCAAACTTTCAATATATCATTCACTCTGCATCTGATTTTGAACATTTTTGCAATTGAAAGTATACATCTAGGACTAACGGTTGCGAAAATAAAGGTCTTACAGGCTAAAACGGAACACCCTGTATATCTTACTAATATTATATATGCGAAAGTTTGTCTGTATGGATGTATGTATGGATGTATGGATGGATGTATGGATGTTTGTTACTCTTTCACGCAAAAACTACTGAACGGATTTTGATGAAACTTTACAATAATATAGCTTATGCATCAGAATAACACATAGGGTAGTTTTCGTCCCGTTATGGGGGGCAAAACCCCCTTAGGGGTGCAATAAAACACAATTTTTGTATAAATTCTCTAATATTGGGATGAAAAAATACTTGCACATATTTACATTATATGTCCATCGAAAGCTCTGATTTTTCCGCTGAAGATGGCACCTGTTCGAAATTTCTAAGTAGAATAAAAAACGAGTTATGAGCTTTTTAGATCCATGTTTGAAGGCTTTCCTCAACTTAATACAGTATTTAGTGTATCATCTCAACTCCCTGTCGATAGCGACAATTGTTGTATTGTTGACTATCTTTGCTTTTCGTGACTGTTCAAGGCTTTTCTCAAGTCAAATCTTGAAGTAAGATTTTTGTACAAGATTGGCAAATAATACATGATTTGGCTGATGATTTTCCATTTAAACGGAACTTTAATGTAATTAATGGTTTTTATTATTATTTATGCTGATTGAACACTTACTCATTATCCAAACAACCAGCAGATCGCCAAAATATTTGCAGAAAGATTTCCGTAGCTGATGCATTTGGCAGTTTTTTCAACGTTGCTGTTTTTGAAGCCGAAGACTACGTCATAATGTTTCTCAGCTTTCACCATGTAAACAAAATATCGCCAATCAAAAAATTTTCAAAAGACTTTTTTTACTGTATTAAATAATCCAGCAACTAAATTAGGCAAATCCATAAACAGCACAAAGACTTCCATTAATTTTCCTTTTTGCACAATTTCAAACAATCACCAAATTTTATTACTTATTTCGGTAACATTTCGGATGAAACTGTTTAACGCCATTTTATGGTGACCAAAAATATCTCAGCATCTGGCGACGATATCTCTGTAACGAAAATTAATATATCGTTTTACAAAGTAAGGAAAGAATGGGGGAGCATCATCGAAGGTATCCCGAAACGACTTTCGCAAATTCGGTAAAATCGCACCAAGAGCCACAATGATTGAAATTTCCCGAAATAACTAAAGCAAGTATAAGGGGATTACGAGCGCAGCTACTTTTTTTTAATCACTTCGTACTTCATTAGCCATACAGAGAAGGTTTTAGACTCCATGTCAAAAAAAAAGTATCAACAGATTAATCTTTTTAAACATGAGAAGATTAATTTCATGTTTTTTAAATTTGTGTATATGCTTAAATATAGTGCTTTCGTTTCTAAATCAATACTACTTTGTTCTTTATACTTATTGCTATTTTAGTTTTATGGGTAAGGAAGAAACTCAATTTTTAATCACGTCAAAAAGATGTGTTTTAAATTCTTTCACTTAAAACAGAAAGCAAAAGCAAGTAACGATTTTTTCTAATAATTATTACTGACCCAGGCAATGCCGGGTATTTTTGCTAGTTATAAATAAAATATTTGCCTTTGTGAGATAAATCACAAACAGAATAACGTACAAACTGACCCATTCCACCGACTTTCTCCGACCGACGAAATACAGAGCCGGGAACACCTTTACAAACAGTAAAATAAAGAATTTAGTCTCACTTTTTTTAAAGGATGCCGAGAAAAACAAAAATTGAAGAATAACAGAAACACCAAATCAATAATAAAAACTAATATTAAATTTAAAAAAAAAAAAAAATGTCCCAGAGAGTCAACCTCATATTAAGATGAATTTCGCGGGTCAGAACACACATTTGTTAACAAATATGAACTGACAGCAGGTAAAAATTTTAAATCATTGAGCTTTTTCTCCTTATCTTCCGACTATGAAATCGGTACCAATCACGCGTATAAAGGCTTAGAATTGCATTTAAAGTTTACTTAAGTTTATAGCTCCTACTGTATATAAGTTAGAAGTTTCAAATAAATATCAAACGTAGAAAACTTATTTAACGTACGGGTAAATTTTTACTACCATAATTGTGAAAAACGTTAAATCGGTTTTTAAATAATATGTCCGGTAATTAAAGTTCTACATAAACGAGGCCAAGCTAAGAACATATTCAATCAAGTCACCTTTTGAACGAAAAATGAACTATCAAAATCGTTTCATCTGTTTAGGAGCTACGGTGCTACAAAACGACACACTGATACACACTTTTAAAACTTATTTCCCCTTTATTTTTGCAACGGGGAGGAGGGGATACAAATTAGCTTCTGAAATGATACCTTAAAATTTAAATTGGGAATAAAACCTAATTTAAACTGAATTTAAGAGTCTTTTATTCAAATATTTAAAAAATTTTAGAATAGAAATGATCCGTTTAAGATCCGTCAAAAAAGTAACGGATACGGATACAGATCTTTATTTTCCCTCGGATATCCGCGGATACGGATATCCGGAACATCACGATTAAAAACCCAAAAACTACAATTTTCGAGCGTTCCCTCAAAAAACCTACCCGCTTTGGGCCACCCTCCCCTAGAGCACGTATATTTCTCGGTTCGTAAATAAATAAAGATAACTTTGATAGAGCCAGAGAACGAGCAAAAGCAGTTTGCAGAGCTTAAAAAAGCATACTGTGTCAACCACCTTATCAGAAAGCCATCTCATAGCCACTCTTGTCAGTGCGACCTCCTCCAGAGTGCTACTGACAAACCCTTTCGTGCTTTAATCGCTTGAGCCCAACAAACGAGAAAAACGGAGTAACGGCCAAATTTCCATCAGTATAAATCACGCCTGGGCTCCCATAAACTAGTCCTTGCGACTCACACGAGTGCTCTATTATTGCATAAGGCCACGATGCTAGGGGGAGCCGACTCGTCCGCCATTTTGGTTCTAAAAGCGCGCGCGTGATCCTCGAACTGAGATTTTCGGGAGGGTGGATTTCTCAGTTTATCGAATTGAACTCTGAATTTACTGAATGATGAAATACGAGTATGCACACAACCTGCGTCTAGCAAGAAATATTGTCAAGGGCACCAATATGGAGGGGGCGGTTCAAGCCCCCCCCCCCACTTGAATTTAGAACTTCCTTGCTTCTAGTACTTTTTCTTTGCAAAAATGTAAAAACATTTCTTCTCCTGCAATTAATGAATAAGTTATTAAAAATGTCAAATTTTAATAACTATAACTGAATCGGTACTGAAATCGGTTTCTATGGGGAAAATATCCTGCTAAACAATGAGGAAAATATCTGACCCCCCCCCCTTAAAATTTTCATATGGGCGCCCTTGAATATTTGTCATTATTTAAAAAAAAAAAAAAAAAAAAAAAGCCGTAATGCTACAGGAGAGTATAGATTAAGCTATTTCTGAAGAGGATCGAACAAAATATTATGAATGAAATTTCAAAATGTGAGTTTGAAAATACAGTGAAACCTGTATAAGATGACCACCTGCGGTGCACTACTTTATTGGCCAACTTGAACAAGTGGTCAACTTACAGAGGTTTATTTGTATGATAAGGGCTAATTCTGTGCCTGGTGGTCAGCTTTACAGGTTTTACTTTATTAAAATGTTCATTCACAACGCGTACCTTAAAATTTATTTTGGAAGCCTTTTCGACAAAAGCACTCCGATGAGAGCATGCGATGGGAGCGGGAGGTCACTAATTTTTAAACAAAACCATTAAATAGGATTAAAATTTTCATTAAAATGAAAAAAAATAATCCTCCAAATAAATTAAATGGTTCAGTTTAAACCATTAAAAATGTATATCATTTGAGTGTGTCAGAAGGTCTTTATCCTTCATCCAGATGAGAGCAAAGGGAAAAGAATTTGGAGAGGAGGGAATGGGATCGCTCCAAAGAGCACCTCTCCTCCGGGGTACAAAATAAATTATACCAAATTTCAGGGCCGTATACAAGGGGGGGTGGGGGTTCTTAGGGTTCAACCCCACCCCCCCCCCCCGAAATGTTTGGTTTGACACTTTAATGTTCGCTTCTATTTAAAAATTTCCAAAAAAATATTGTTCCAAAACTCAAATGTCGTTCATATTTATATTAATTGCATAAAACGCTTTCCTAATAGATAACCCGACGACTTGAACATGAGCACAAATAGCACAAAGCTCCGCATGAAAATTTTAAAACCCACCCAGAAATTATTTTCTGGTTCTGGCACTGCCAAATTTCACAGCTATTGATGCTATTTCTGAGCATAGCAAAACGTCAGTTCTCCACGCTTGAAAAGAAGCTTTCAAATTCGTGGTCTCTAGTGACATATTTTGCTCTTTAGCACCTTGCTTAAAATGATTTGAGCCTAGGATTTTTCGCTAAAATAGAAACCCTCATATCTGCTGTTTTAAATAATTTAAAAAATTGGAACAAGCTTTATTTGATGCACGAAAAAAATCTCTTTTGAAGGACATACATTGTTAAGGGGTGTAGATAATCTTTCATCCTTCTAATAGGCAATTTGGATGAAATTTTAGCTTAGAAAATTAATTTCAAAAATCTAGTTCAAAACTTAAAATAAAAAACCTCAGGTGCACACCCCGGAGCTCGAAGTAATTTTATTATAAAATTTCAAGACAGTAGGTACTATGGGGTGTCCTGGACCCAGGCCCGCTACAGACTTCCTTTCACAATTTCTTTGACGTTACTTTTTTTTTAATATATAGAGAAAATGTAACTACTTATTGTATCGTTGTGTACTGTATTGTATGTTTTGAACATACAGATTGGATATTTATTTGATTAAATGACATACTAATTTCCTAAACTGTATTTTCATAGTTATTTTCCAAAATCCGAATACTTTCAAAATCCGAACTACCTGTGGTTCCAATTAGTTCAGATTTTGACGTTCTTCTGTATTTATCACGAGGGGGGATCCAAAATGGCGGGTGGGTCAGCCTATCCTCCAAAGAGGCTCTGTTATTGCATATTTCGGTCCTCGCCGGCAGATAAGGAGCTGCAGATTCTCTTCTAAATCAAAACAGGCTACGCCAGGCTGGCTGGAACACTTATTCGAAGATGCCACGTGGCTCAGGGGTGTGTTGAAAATGGTTTAAGTGCAGTTCTTGGTGGTGTCGTCAGCCCCGACACTTGACTGCTGCAGTAACGATTACCGTGGTTGGTTCGGGAGTTAACAAAAACTGTCATCTCTCGGGAAAAGATCATTTTTGTTTTGACAATACTGAAGGTTTAAACAAATCCAATTTTGTGGGATCTTTTGAACAGCGCAGTCTATATTTAACAACGAAGAAAAAAAATATTTCCCTGAAAAATGTATCCATTGGGCTGTATTAATGGAAAATTCTTCACCTGCGTGAATCTCACCTCCGTGACAGATCATATCAATGTCATTATTTATGAGGTGAATATAAACGATGGAGGGTAAATATATCCATCTTAGGCGTCCTACCACAATTAGAAATTGCCAGTATATTCTCAAATTTACTAAATACTATTTTTAACACACATTTGAACTAAAACGATAACTACCAATTAAGCCATACTTTAATTAGAGAGCTTAATATTAAATTCCCTTTAATCATTAAAATAGCTCATTGTTTGCACAATTAACAAAATTACTACTTTGATATTAAATTGGCCTCAATTATTAAACATAATTTTTTTTTTTTAAATTTCCGTGAATAAGGCGTTTTTTATTTTTTTTATTTATGAGTAAAATACATGGAGCTTAGCTGGGCCATTGGTTATGGTTACTTCTAGTAGGTAACACTTTCATGTAAGAATGAAAAAAGAAAAAAAAAAGCAAACAAAAGGTTTCGAAGTTGAAAAATATTTGCGTTCAAAAGTTACGCTTTCTGGAGAATGACCCTTATGTATGTTTGACAAAAGAAAACTTAAAAAGCTATAACGACTTGAAAAAACAAACAAAAAAACCGTTCATTATTTTTGGAACAGTGGTGCTCAAATCTTTCTTTACCCGAAGATCACACGTGCGGTTGTGTTTAGTTTGTCATGTAGAAAGTTATTAAAACATTTAGTTGTGAATTTCTCCTCCCCAGCTATTTTAATGTGCGATTTATGTGTATATATTCATTTACACCATAAAATCCACTCTGGGGTAATTGCAAACAAAAGTTTTGCATTTTTCATATTTTTTGAAAGATTAAACGTTGATGTAAATGATACTTTTGTTTGCACACTAAATTTACGTAAAATGAAAATAAAATTTTATACGAATCTCCATTTAAGATGATTGTAGATTGCACTTAAAAGGATTCAGCGGCTTGCATCTAACCTTCGGAATAAAGACTGAGTAGTGTTGGTTTAGCAATTCTTAATTTTCTAAACTGATTGCGCATACTGCGATTATCTACCTACATCAAACTCATGGGGTAATAAATGTCGTATTTCCAGTATCCCCCTATTCTCTGGGGTAAAAAGTAACAGGTTGTGGTAAATACAAAATGTTTTTCTTCACTAACAAACAGTTCTAATTGAAAATTTTCATACCCAGTTACTCTCAGAGAGTGCAATTTTAGACGCGACGCACTACATTTCGTCCAAAACTAAGACAAGGTTAGCTTTCTGCAGGCAGAAACTAGTTTTTGCCGTGCCAGTGGCAGAAACTGGTTATAACCGGTAAAAACCGGCAGAAACTGGCAAAAACTTAAAAGTGGCTTTAACAACTTAAGTAATTAGTAAATGATATTTGTTCAAGTAAACTAAAAAATTAAACATAATTTCATCATTTTAAAAAATAAAATCCAAGTCTAGTGCCCTTGATTTAGTCCAGAATTTTACTTGTCTAGGATTTTTTACCTAATGTCACAGCTTTGCAAAACAAACTGGCCCATTTCTCAAAACTTATTTTTCTAGCTAATTTTTACCACAACCCCAATTACTACATGGTGGACCAGTTATATAATAGATAAAAGTTTCACCAGCATTGCTTGCTCCTTGATGTATTGTCTGCTAGCTCTTCGGTTTCAAGAATATTCTAAATTTTTTCATTTGTGATATTAAAAAACCTGTTTACATTTTTTAAACACCTTTTCGTTGAGGCAGTTGCAGAGTCCCAACAATGTAGCATTTGATTTTGAATTGTGATAATTTTGTAATAAAATTACAGTGCTTTGGTTAACAATTAATTATTTTTTCCATGTATTTTCTGTTGTATATCAAGAATTAATTTTTCATTTTGTGTGTTTTTGCCAGTTTCTGCCGCAAATGTGGCAGAAAGTGGTTTTTGCTATGCCGGTTTCGACCGGTTTCTACCAGTGGTTTTAACCACCTCGGCAGAAACTTGCCAACCCTGCAAGGATCTAAAGTTAAAACATTTAAATTCTGTTTCCCTTTATCCCCAATTGATCCAACTATGGTTGTGTTCGATGAACGACCGGTAGCTTACCGGTTAAAATAATATTACGTTCGACAAGCTCAACCGGTAGCGAATGGTCGATGGATCACGTGATAGCTAGTAAAGTCAGCTAATGCTAAAGCATTGGAGGTTACATCATTGTTTGACGTCATTATTTTAACCGGTCAGCTACCGGTCGCTCATCGAACACAAATGTTTCATAATTCCAACAGCTTTCATTTTGCTATTTAGTGGACGAAAAAATCAAAAGAAGATTTAAAAGCAAACGAGGATTCAATTTGAGCACTTTCATTTATTTTTATTTTTCCGCATCAATTCTTTTTCTCTTACGTCAAATTTGACAACTAACTTTTTTTTAAAACTAACACTGCTTAACAATACTTGAATTATTTTTTTAGAAATTAAATTTTACATTTCTTGAAAGGTATTTTAAATTCTAAAAGTAGTTAACTTCTAGTAAAGTAACTTCTTTGCACTATTCAAAGTATTTTAATTTTATTGTTCACCCGAAAGACAAATCATTTGAGCTTTTGAAATTTGTTTAGCAGCAATAACAGTTGCCATTTGATTTAAAACAAATATGTTTGCGTCTACAATATATTTTTATGTGAAAAAAAAACTACGAGAAACGAGCAAGGACAAGAAATATTTGGCAAATCGAAAAATATCTTAATATTTATTGATCTTCGAAAATATAAATATTAGCCTGATTTGAGGACGAAGACATTCTTGAAAAGTTTTGAAAAATTTATATAAACATCTTCAATGTATTTTTATAGGGTATACTATTTCATAGAGCAATCCGGAATGTTTATTGCTCGCTGACGTAGATCGCTGACGTGAGTCGTAACGTCACTGCATGAGTCATGAGGTTTTTTTTTTTTTTAAATGCTTAACTTTCCAAAAACAGAATATTCTATATTGTCAATTTTGTGACAGTAAATAAGTAGTTAAATAAATAAATACAGCGCAAACACTAATGCAACAACATAAGGCAAATTTTCAGTTCATATGAAAAGTGTTGCTTCATTATATCCGTATTGTAGTCTGTTGCAGATTTATCATGTCCCCCACGACCATACGGACGTCTAAGAGGGAGCAAAAAATGCACGTTATTGATGTTTATATGGTGATTTGAATCTCTGTGATAGAAAAAAAGGACAGTCGTGAGCAGGTAGAGGACAGTAACTGCAAATTTTTCTTTTTATATTTTTTTTATTTATTACTAGCTGTTCCCGACGCGCGATGCTACGCCAACAAAAAAATACATCATTATACTGATTTTCATGACAATCGTTTGGACGGGGCAGAAGTTGCTACTCTGCAGTGCCACCTGGTGGCGAGTGGCTTCAATGAGCATATTATGCACCTTCTCCGTGGAAAAATACATATATATAGCAATTTTCATAATAATAGGTCCAGGTATCAAGTGAAGCCGGGACTATACTCAAATTTTGTACTCACGCAGTTTGCAAGATCATTCAATCGCTAAAAATATCAAATAGAAAAAGTTTTAAATCCTCCCGTTGCATGAAAAGCCATAAAACAATAAAGAAAGAATTTGTTTGCTCAAACTCAAGAAAAATGGCAACAGCTCACTTCTTATCAATGAGATCTTTCACGCGAATTAATTTATGCAGCCGATAATTTTATTCGTATTTATCCAATGGATTGTGACTTAAATTGGAATAAAAAAGGAACTATCGATCGGATTTTTTTCGAATTGGTCATAAACATTCCCAGTACCAAAAATAACAAACGGTGAAAGTTTCAGCTAAATCTGCCGGGTAGTTTTTGAGTTCATGGATGACATACAGACAAACATTCACTGATATATATATAGATTATTCTAATTTTTGTTTATTTATTTAATTGTATATTTATTTATTTATATTTTTTCAACAACCACGAGTTGGTTACTATCCTCACTCGAATAAAGCAGCTGTTGCTCTGATTTTTCAGATTGCCATAACGACGAGAACAAGCTAACTCGTTGTTTTAATATTTATCAAAAGGATATATTTTAATCGCCATGGTTACAAACCGTTTACTTTCATTCAAGGCTTAACTTGAGCATAAAACTCAGCAAACTCAACTGTCCGTCGGTTTTCGTGAGCAGGACCACTCCTGGGGGGTGGCGTCTATACCCTACACAAACACACACACCCAGTTTTATGCACATACACGTCTACACACAAGCGCGCCTACACATGCATGCCTACACATACACACAGACACGTCTACACACACTCTCCTACACACGCATGTCTACACACATACACACAGACACCTCTACACACACACACTCAGGTCTACACACATACACGTCTACACACAAGCGCGCCTACACACACACAGACACGTCTACACACTCTCCTACACACGCATGTCTACACACAGACACGTCTACACACACTCTCCTACACACGCATGTCTAATCACATACACACAGACACGTCTACACACACACACACACACATTCGTGTTTGCGAAAAATATAATTTGAATTCAAGATGTCAAAAATTCAAATTATCTGTTTTCCTTTTATTTTCTTTTCTTTCTTTTTTTTTTTTTTGTGCATTTCTATCATCTACTGCAATTGTTACGTACGTAATGTGTACAAGCTCTCTTATTGGGTTTCCGCTGCCAAATAAAGAAGCGAAAATATTATCTAATTCCAACATTTTCTTAGTGTTAGTATTGAATCTAAAACGCGTTTCTTCAAATATCTCGAAAACTGATAACCGTAGATATTGCCTTTACCTGCCTGCAGCAGTTTAAATCAGCCACTAGCTCCAGTGGTAAAATATCGTGATTAGCAAACACTTTTTTCCAGACTCCAGTCCGTGAAAAAATGTAGTATGATTCTAGTTCCATCAAATATAAAAGCTTTATATCCATAATGCTGTATGCTCAATTTTCCTTCAGTGTATTAAGCACAGGGGCAGCTTTGCTGTTATAATGCCTCAGGCAGATCGTTAAATAAATTATCACTAATAAACTAGGAAAAAAATTCCAACCCGTTTCCAAATTCATAAATTCAACTACCCTCTTAAAAAAGAACTGAAATTACCTATCCAATCATTATCATAAAACACGGCAATTCTAGAAATCATTCTTGAATTTCCAACTAGGGTTAAAAAAAAAGTTTGAGTCAAGTACAGTCATCTTAACTGAGACAAAAATTATTTTCCTACTCATTAAATGTCAATGTGATTTTTCCACAGATCATATGGATAACAGAGAGAGAGAGAGAATTTCAAGAAAGAATTCGAGCTTTCAATTTACATAGTTTCCAATAAAATCTGCATAAATTTCAATCTGATGTTTGCACGGAGGAAAAAAAAAAATAGTGCATTTCAGCAAACTTTTATTTCTTGTGCCAGCATTAAGAAGAATGATTCTGTGCTTTTGCTCTGACTGAAAGACTACATTAACTTTTACTTCCACTTTTAAGATTAAAGAGTTTTTCTGCTGAACCTTGCAAGATTTCATAGAATTTAGAGATTACGAGAAAACTATTTTTAAGCGCCTTGTGACTTTTCTTAGTTTATTTTAAATTTATATTTTGTATTGTTCAAATGTAGTACCGAGTAAATGTGTAAAATAAATAAAAACATTTTTAATCATAAAAAAAATAGAATTAGCTCAATTTACTCGGTTTGGATTACATAATTAATGTACAGAGTTAGCATAAAGAATATCCCAGTCTCAAATCTAGCGAACATAAATCAAATACCTCGATATTTCCCAGATTTTAGCTTACCCCTTTTATATTAACACTACACAAATAAATACTCGCATATTCTAACATATATTAGGCCCTTAATGAAGACTTTAACTGCAGTACACGCTCAAGCATAAGAATAGTGCAGGAAACGCGGAATTCAGGGTATATATGTTGTTTAAAATCCCTGAAAAGTCATTATTTTTCTTTCTCACTTTTGAAGCATAAAAAATAGAATAGTTTTTTTCACTGAGATCCACTGAGTTTTTTCACTAAATATTTATAATTTTATTGCTCGTCGTTATAAAAATGGTTGCATGCTACAATTTCACTTTCCCTGTCATTAAAAAAAATTTTTTTTTAGGAATGAAAAATGAAATACAATTACATTTCCTTAAATATATTATTCAACTATCCCCCGACTCTAATAGTATTAACTAATTAACAAAACATTTCACCACAGCTATTAAGATGAACGACTAAAGAAAGCAAAATCAAGAAATTTAATTGAATTTTAATATTATTGAATGTTAAAAAAATGTTCAAAAACCCTGAAAACCTCAGCCCATTTATTCTACAACAACAAAATTTCGTTAACTTTCCAACAAATTTAGCAAAATTTGTAATAAATAGATGTAACTAGGACAAATTTTTCTAACAATTTTTAGTTCCTCTTCATTTTTTATAATAAAAGTTATGTAATTAAGGCCTGATGAAGTCTTAGACAGAAATTTAAAACAAAATTGAAGTCATGCAAAGAAGTTGAAGAAAACCTTTAATGATGTTGGGGCAGAAAGGTTCAAGGGGTGCCCCTTCCGCGAAAATTTTCCGAAATTAAAGCTTTAAAAATACGATTGTAGGCTTCAGCTTTGCTAGCTAAAGCAGAGGAGGTGTAGTTCAGGGACTCGTCCGGAGCAATTTTCGGAAATTAAAGTTCTGAAAAGGCAACTTTAGAGAATCTTCCGACGATATAAGAACGGCTCTCCCTCTACGGGAACTTTTTCAAAATAAAAGTTATAAAAAGGTGATTTTAAGCTGTTTAGGCAACTTTAAAGAAAGGAATTGAGTTCAATAACTCTCCTCATAGCAATCTTTCAAAATGTTATATTCTAAACGCAGTTATAGACGGTGTCGGAAGATGTTAGAAGAAGAGGGTGGGAGCGGGCTCTTCGCCAGTAATTTTTCAAAATTGAACTCTAAAATATTTAGTAATGTTTTATATTTTTATCTTTTTATTTGTTGAAATACAAAAATTCATTAGTAGAAGTTTTGTTTTACTTTCGTTTTTACATTAGGACATCTAATTATAGTAATGCGCTGGTGTGACTTTTCATTACAATTCTTTGAATTTCCCTCTCTCTTTCTCTCTTTTATTTTATGTTAGAGATATACAGTAAATTCGCGATAACTCGAAGTCCGATAACTCAAAAATTACTATAACTCGAAATTTTATCAAGTTTTAACCTCTTAGTAATACCATGCTAATTATTCTCAATATCTCGAAGTTAACTTCCTTTAACTCAACGTTTTGTCAAAGATGACTTGAAAATTATTTTGAAAGAACGAAAAAAAAGAGAGAGAAAAAAAACAAGTGACTATGAAAGAAAAATTAATTTACCTTCACTTGCAATTCCTGCACAATAGCTACCTCTAAAGCAAGAAAAGAACCTGTTGAGCCAATGTGCGATAAAGGAGTTACACATGCGGAAATCAGTTAGCTTGTTTTCTTCTGTTGTTCTGTACTGTTTACACTTTGACACGTTGCTGGACTATGAATTTGCTTTTAAGCGGTCAACTTTTACTCAAAGGCTGACCTAAGTTGAGATGCCTTCCACTTCATTCTTTAGTTCGATCATTTGCTGATAAGTTCACGAGAGAGAGAGTTTTCTTTACTATTAAAGAATATCTAAGCATTACTCTGTCAATTATATTAAAAGAAAAAGAGAACTTGTAAAGCGGTAGAATTCGTGAATCCGAATTCGAAACGAATAAAGATGTGCACTTTTCCTGAAGGTGAATCAGCTCTATTCAAGTGGTTCCAGCAGTATCGAAATCAAAACCATGCTTTTGATTTTTTTTCGCTCAATATTTTTGATTAAACTGTGCATATTCTGCTTAAAAACTTTAAAGTTATGTAATTATGTCTGTCATATGTATACATATTAATTAAAATGTCTAAAACGAAACTAGCGGTAAGTCGAACTTCCGATAAATCGAAGTGTAAGTTCGTCGGCCCCTTTAGATTTGAGTTATCGCGAATTGACTGTATTTAAATAGCCCATATATTTTTCTGTACTCTGCTGTGATTTTTGACGCAATATGTTCATTAAAAAAATGTGAAATATCAGAGACCTCTAACTGTCATATTTATTTATCCATTCATTTTTTTTTAAAGATGACTTGCCATCGGTTTCTACAACGTACTAAATATTTTTTTGTTCCTTGAAAAATGTTTCGTTATTTCGGCCGTCCTTAGGAAAGTGCTTCCATTGGCCATCGGACATTTAAAACAAAACAATCGGCCATCGGCCACCTTTGAACCATCGGCCAACAATCGGCATCGGCCCATCGGCCAAAAATTGGCATCGGTTGAGCCTAAATAAAAGCATTAAATATATAATACAAGAGTTTTATTATTTATTTACTGAACATTGTGGATGGGCATCCTGTTTAAAACAGTGTGTAGAAAAGGTAAAACCTCTAACAGTTCATTTTAAAAAAGTCATAATTCAACGAAAGCGCATAAATATATTTTTTTAAGCACTGTCACAAGTGATCCTCATTAAAATCGAATAAAATAAATGATCCTAAAGGCAGTTAACTTTAAATCCTCTTAGAAAAAGTCTTTATAAACCGTGTAGTGGAAAAATGATTTTTGTAATTATAATTAAAACATTAATTGAAGCGGAATGTTTTAAAACATGTTGTTTTAACTATAAAAAAAGTTTTGTTTATTAAATAAAATGGCTAATGATAAATTAATATTTCTTTTTCAATCATTAACTTTAATGGGCTTGAATAAAAAGTAGTTTTGAAACTAATTATGCTATTATTGCTCGTTTTATTGCTGACTAAATACCTAACTGATTATGTTTTAATAAATATTATCATTTCGTCTTGGTTTTTTTTCTTCTTCAAATCTTGGGATATGTTTAACTGGATGATTTTAAAGGGCTTTTAACATTAAAACACCTATTTTTTTGCTATGTGTATATGTGTACCTAGCCTGTAGCATATGCAATTAGAAAAAAAGGGGTACGGTTGCAACTCTTCATCACTTTTGTCGAATGTACTGCTTCGGGGGGGGGGGGGGGGGGGGGGCTGGGGGGGGGGCTGCCCCTCGCTTATTGTCCTAAAATTTCTTAATCGGGCCCTGTAGGATAGATCGCAGATTCCAAACCTGGAAAGAATTTATATTATGTATAGTCTGTGTCTTTTAAAAGAATTTTTGAAAACGTAGAAGCAAATTTATGGTGCAAAAGAAAATTTACCTAAAAGATTAAATCAAAAAAAAAAAAAAAGTTTAGCTTTCCTTTAATGTTTCGAAAAATATCTATATTGTATTAACTTTTAATAAAAAGAACGAAAAGCATCATCTTCTACATTATACGCAATATATGTATCACTTTATATAGTTTTACGTAGAAACCATCATGCATATAGAAATATTTAACTGTATGTTTATCTTATAATCTGTATGTTAGCAGTCTCTCGGAATAGAATTTTGAGAATACTCAACGACATATTCGAAATAGCTCGCCTTACTTGCTCTAGGGCAATTCAGCCGTTTTCGCAGAACTTCTAATTACGGCCCAATGAATACCGCCCGAAGAGCTCGGCTCTTTCCTATTAATTGTCCTTCAGAGACGATAACTGGAATATTTTGTTAGACTCCGGTGAAATTAAAGTAGTTTTGAGGGTATTATCTAATTTCCTACATTATGTTAGGATATTACGAAGGACAATGAATAAACGGAAACGTAGTTCATGATGACCTATGGCGATGATAATTTTATTTCCGTGCTAGTAATTAAAAATTGCTTGACGTTAAATTTGGATAAAATTTTAATAGGAAAAAAAATCTGCTAATTTTCAAAAACAAAATTCATAATGAGCTAATATCGATGGTGATAATAAGTTTTATTTTCGTATAAGATATTGAAAGTGATTTCCTGTTATATTTTGATAGGATTTTTTTTAAAAATCTGATTAATTTTCAAAAAAAAAAAAAAAAAGAGTTAGTAGTGCACATTCTTTGATAATTTAACTAACTACTTTCGGAAAAAATTTGAATTAACAAATAAGCTATCGTATTTACTGAAAACCTTTTAAATAATAATAATAATAATAAAGCATTCAAAATAAGGAAAATTGTATTTCTAAATCAAAAATACTAAGATTAGATCAAATTTTAACTTATCAAGAATAATTTAGTGAAGAAAAAGGTAACACAAAGAAAAGTGTTCTGTTCAAGCAGTTTGGTATTACCAGGAGCAGGGGGCAGATCTCTCTAGTTATTTACATAACTAGGGAGATCTGTCCCCTGCTTGCTAACGCGCACCAACCCCCGAAGATTGCTTCGAAGTCTTATTTGGTTCGCAAAGATTTAAATCGTCAATTGTAACGCCGAAACACGTGTCTGCAGTAATATGTAATTTGTGCTTTTGACGTTGTTATTTCATACTTTAATTTTCAGCACAAAGGTATTTATTTATCTTGTTGTACATCTTATTTACTCAGGGTTCGTACGCTCCTTCAAAACTCCTCACTGTTAAAAATTTTCCGGAAAATTTACGGTAATTGTTAACTGGCATCCATGTTGCCAGTAACTATTACCGTAAAAATCAAATGTTACTGTAAAATTTTACGGTTTCCTCGGTAGGCCACAGCAACCAGTTGGCGCTGGGATCGCTTATTTCTCCGGTACACTGTTAACAATTTTCCGGAAAATTTACGGTAATTGTTTCTGGCATCCATGTTGCCAGTAACTATTGCCGTAAAAATCAAATGTTACTGTAAAATTTTACGGTTTCCTCGGTAGGCCACAGCAACCAGTTGGCGCTGGGATCGCTTATTTCTCCGGTATAAATTACCGTAAAAATCAGCGATGCGTCGGCGATGCAATTTTACAGTAACAATTACCAGAAAATCTTCCTGAATTTTTAACAGTGTATAAATTACCGTAAAAATCAGCGATGCGTTAGCGATGCAATTTTACAGTAACAATTACCAGAAAATCTTCCTGAATTTTTAACAGTGCTCCAATACTCCTTCATTAAGGAAATTTTTTTGAAGGGCCCTTCAAACTCCTTCATTTTGGTTTTAACTCCTTCAAAACTCCTTCTTTTTTAGTTCAAGGCTGCATAATCTTCCTTTATGACAGTAACTTAAAATACTTCGCTCGATAACTTAATTTCGCCATAAGGGCAAAGGCATAAAGGCAATTTCAATGCAGTAATTTCGTATATTTATTTTTTTCATAAAGATGTGATTTACAAATTGATCATCTTATACATATAAAATCTGAGTATCTATCTATCTATCTATCTCCAAGCTTCTTCTCCCGAACGACAGTGAACTGATCATCGAACCAGGTATCGATGGATTCGTAATCCTCCCGTCTTCATGTTTAGCTATTTAACATAATCCTCCGATAATAATTAGCGGAGATATTAATTAAAAACTATTAATTATGACTCTTAGATTTCAAAATCAAATCCCTATTTTTCGAAGGCTTTCCTCCATTTAAATTATTATTCAGTGCTTCATCTCAACTTTCCGCAACAATGCTTTTATTAAAATGTATGTGAGCGTGAAGAAAATCATTGAGATGAAAGATCTGTTGCCATTTTTTTTCTCGAATATGCTCAGGTAAAATTCTTGTTTTTGTTTTGAGGCTTTTCCTGTAATCAGGGGATTTAAAATGTTTACTTTATGGGGGTTTTCCGCAATCTGCCACAAAATTTCACTGACTTTTTTTTTTGGTTCAAGCCTGAGTGTTGAACTCGCGTCACTTGACATAACTTTTATTTTCGAGGTGGACCGTGCAAAGCCGGGCGACGCAGCTAGTAGAAATAATAAAAGTTGAAGGTGAAACATTATTCGATACTAAAACATTTCATAGGTGAAGTAAAACATGCTTAAATGGTGCTTGGCTATTTTTTCAAGTTTTATGATAATTGTTTTTTCTTCCACCACACTCTCAGCTGCAAAAGACAAAGAAAGTCATTTCGTCTAATTATTTTTCAACTATCTAAAAATACTTGAGTAGGTGTACTATGTTAAGTGATTGTGTTAAAAAAAATAATTGTTTAGTAAATCGTATGATATTGTAAAAAGGGTCATCCACAAGTGAGGTCATGCTTTGAGGAGGAGAGGGGCTCACGAAATTGTGACAAGGGGAAGAGAGAGGGTGACAAAAAGTGACATCACACAGTTATTATAACAATCCACTATAATATTAAAATCTGTTCGCGTCTGTCTGTCTGTCTGTCTGAAGAGCTACCTTCTCGAGAACCGCTGCGAATCGAGAGTCAAACAAAATACCGATCAATTCGAAATTTTCCAAAGAAAACAATAAGACCAATTTCGTAATTGTGCGACTTTATTTAGCGGAGATATTAGTTAAAACGTTAACATAACGTTATTCAGGAATTTTTATTTCTTTCCTGTTGCCATTTTGCATATGGGTGAGCAAGTAAAATTCTAATAATTGTTTTAAAAGATATTCTTTTTGGCTGCTGTCCAAATCTCAAATCAACGTTTGGTAGCCTTTATTTTATCGTCTGTCCTTTTTTTATTTTTTACATTCAACGTTCTTAACTCTTTTCAGCATATGAAAGTTGTTTCTTTAGCTATGTTTATTGATTGTAGTGTAAGTTTATCATTCACCGGCCTCATATTTTGGTACACTTAGGATGTGCGACTAATTATGTTTATTTTGTAGGACTTTTTCCCGTCACATGGGTGAGTTTTCGAATTGTAATAACTCTAAATTTCCTTCCTGTGTCTATTTTTGAAATACAGTTTGTATCGTTAAAAGAACATGTTAAACTAAGATTGTTTGGATTTCTTTAAGTGAAACAGAGTTGAACAAAAGAAGGGATTTTTTAAGGATTTTAACTAAAGCTAAATTGGAATCTGATGTCTTGGTATTAAATAATGCTTATTGGTATTTATTTAGTCTTTGTGATTTAGTTTCAGGTAATCAACCAAAAAGTGTGTCATTTTATGTAAAAAGCTGATTGTAATTGTACATAACTATTTTAGATATAGGCTATCAGATGTAATTCATTTTAATGTGATCACAGATTATACAGTTGATAATGCATACATTTTCATCTTTTGTGCTAATTAAAAATACTAATAACTTGTGTCATTGAAACCATGATTAACGTTAAAGAGATTTTTGCCAAAAATATGCTGCACTGGTATTTTGCAAACCTTGCATTACGCGTATTTATTTACTCCTTAGCGCTTTAGAAACTGATGTCAGAGTAATACAAAAACATCAATTGGACATCTCTTTCATTTTTTAAGTAGCCCGTGCAACGCTGGGCACGCAGCTAGTATGTTTATAAAAAATGACATGTGACACTTTGTGGAAAAGGGTGAAGGGGTCAAATATGTTGAAAAAAAGTGTGACATCGTTTAAGGACAGCCCGTTAGTACTCCTTCAAAATCTCATTCTACTCCTTCAAAACTCCTCCAAAACTCCTTCATTTTATTTCTGAAATTGAGTACGAACCCTAGTTTACACACACACAAGTAAGCACAAAAGTATTCCTTCAATCCCACAAAATAATTCAATATTTATTTTCAGTTAAAAAAAAAAAGCCTTAAGGGGGTCCGGGACACAAAAATCCTCAAATTTTGCAATTTTTTTTTTATAATTTGAAAAATTGCTCCGTTTTTTTCTGCTTAAGAGGACGTTTGAATCTTGTTTCTACCTTAAATAGAACGAAAGTTATAGTTATTTTTGTTGCTTGCATCTAACAAATATGTACATAACTTTAAAACTTTAAACGCGTTTTTCTCCATGATGCAATTTTTCCCGATTTCTTGCATTCAAACTCTTATAAGTCAGGAACCGATAGAGATAAAGTAATGAAACTTGGAGCATATCTTTTTCAAGCAATTTACTTTAATTTTTATTCGGCGAATTTGAAAAAAAGTTTACTGCAAAAATTATGATTTTTTTAAAAAAAAGTATCTTCGAATTTTTCGAAATTTTTCTTCAAATATTTTTTGTTTTTTATTGAATCAATATTTTTAAAATCGCCGAATAAAAATTAAAGCTTAGATACTTTTTTGAAAAAAAATTGAAAATTGACCAACAATATTTTGAGTTATAGCAATTTAAAGCAACCCCACTTTTTTGAAAAAAACTAATTAAATTTAAATAAAAAAATATTTTTTTTCATATTTATGTTATGATTTTGCTTATTAAATAAATGATGAATCAGTTCAAAAAATTTCAAAACTCTAAAGTACATAATAAAAATTTTTTCAAAATGTGTCCCGGACCCCCAAAAAAGCCTTAAATAGCGGAAAAAAATTCAAGCTTTTAAACTTAAACCTAGTTAAAATTCAGACGAAGGACATTCAAATTACAAACTAGACTGACCAAAGATGAATATCACCCGAATTTTATTAGTATAGTGGATTCCATCTAAATGTTTTCCTTGTTGCTTTACCTCCATAACTTTTGATTGTAGAGGCCAATAAGTAAAAGCTTAAGTTTAAAGCATTCTTGAAAATAAAAGTTTTTAGATGTACATCTTTTAGTCATATGTTTTGTAGTATGAACAAAAAAAAATGAATTTTGACATTTTGTATTCAAATTATGTTTTTCGCAATCACGTTTGCGTGTGTATGTAGGCGTGTGTGTTTGTGTCTGTGTGCAGGCATGAGTATGTGGGTACGTGTGTGTGTGCATGTGTGTGTATGTCTGTATAGGTGGTATGTGTAGGTGTGCATGTATGCGTGCGTGTTTGTAGGACATGGATGCAACCTAGAGACGGTTTTCGCTAGAGTAGCAGCATCGTGAGGCCTGTCGACGGTGGTTCTGCAGAGGGAGGCGGGGGGAAAATAAAATCAAAAGACGCCAAAACAGTCAAATGAGAACCATAAGCAATGTGATTGTTCAAAAAAAAAAAAAAAAAAAAAAAAAGATAAAAGAAAGAATTAAAATCAAAATGGGGGAAGAAAGAGGTGTTTATGTGTCATAAAGTGTCTTTTGTTTACTTCTGCGAGCTTTTTATAAATTAAAAAAACTTTCACGCATTTTTTAATTCGTGATTGCTTTTGTTCACATTTCATGTATTTTTTAAACTTTGAATCAAACTTGTTGTTTTTGAATTTATGTTGTTTTTTTATCTCTTCATGTCCCAGCCTACAAAACCTCTTTAGAGCGTTTTTTAATTTCTTTATTTTTTCTTTCCTTCATTTTTCACCAAAGTTAAGAAAACTCTTTTCTATTGTACTTACTTTCACTCGAAGCTATAATTATTTATGTTTTCTTTTTTAGCGTTCTTTTGGCTTAAAAAATTAAGTTGGTTGCGTTGAAATCATATTTTATTTGGCTTAATATGACATAGTCATATGCTGCATTACATTTTGTTACATACTGTTTTGAAATATTAATACCATTCTGCACATCATACATCTAAACATATGCGCAAAAAGATAAATAAAATCATAATGTTTACCCTTTGTTATCTCCACTAACAATAAAGCTAAAATTCTCTCTGTCCGGATCTCTGTCTGTCAGGATCTCTGTGACGCGCATAGCGATCAGACCGTTCGGCCGATTGTCATGAAATTTGGCACAGAATCAGTTTGTAGCATGGGGTTGTGCACCTCAAAGCGATTTTTCGAAAATTCGGTTTTGTTCTTTTTCTATTCCAATTTTAAGAACATTTTTCCGAGCAAAATTATCATAAGATGGAAGAGCAAATTACCAAGTTATCATAACGTGGAACCGTAACATGGGCAATCCAATTGGCGAGAAATTCATCATACAATATTTGTAAATATACAGGTGAACCAAAAGACTTTTTAATTTTTTACTACGGGCAAAGGCTGCCACTAGTTTTATTTTAAACTTAAGGTTTTCATTTCCTCCCGTATGTTTTCACTGTTGAGAAATTATTTAACGATAATTCTTTTAGACGCATTACTTTGTGGGATATATTTTTTAATTTTGAAAATAATATGTTTCGTACTAAATCTAACTTAGGCAGCATTAGATTTTTTAAATTAATAATAAAAAGTCAGTGTTAATGTTTTCACTTTTTAAACATCCTTTCTAGTTGAATGCAGAAAAGTCTTCTGTGTTATCTGATCCAATTTTTATTTAATATCATTGTTATGAGAGAAAACACCACCAACCTTAACTGAAGGACTTTTTAACAGCCAAACATTTCCATATTAACTAAATTATCGGTCACATGAAACGTGAAAAATGCTTAGAAAATATGTTATTCTAATATTCTTGCTATACATTCAAACGCTGTCATTTTGATCTCGTTAATTTGATTTAATGTAAAACATCTCTAGATATATATTTTGCTTGGAAAGTTATTCTTACTCTTTACACAAGAATATTACATTAATGTGTAAAATTGAAATAACAAACTTAAAATAATGTTTAACCACAAACGAAAACTAAAATGAAAAATTTCAATGAAAACAGAGCAATAAAAAAAAAAAAAAAAAAAAAAAATTTAATTTTGACATCTTGAATTCAAATAATGTTTTTCGCAATCACGACTGTGTGTATGTATGGAGGCGTATTTGCTTGTGTCTGTGTGCAGGCATGAGTGTGTGTGTGTGCATGTGTGTTTGTATCTTGTGTGCAAGTATTAGTGTGTGGGTATGTGCGTGTGTATGCATGTGTGTTTGTGTCTTGTGTGCGTGTATGTGTGTGTGTGTGTATGTATGCGTGTGTGTGGGTGTGTGTATGTATGCGTGTGTGTGTAGGTGTGTGTATGTAGGTGTGTGTATGTTTGCGTGTGTGTGTAGGATATAGACGCAACCTGAAGACTGTATTTGCTAGAGGAGCAGCATCGGGAGGGGCCGGTCGACGTACGTGCTGCAGAGGAAGGTGGGGGGGGGGGAATAAAATCATAGGACATCAAAGCAGTCAAATGAAAACAATAAGCAGTGTGATTGCTCAAAAATAAAAAAATAGCAGTATTTTGCTCTAACGTTATTAATTACCAAGTTAAGAATAATATTTAAGCAACTCTAATGGCATTTCATGTAAGTAAATTACACTGTGAGACTTTTCGGTGTTAGCTTTAACTTTGGTCTTTGTTTTTATTTAGCCTGTCTATTGGTGCTCTTACTCTAAAATGAATTTAACGAATATTATTCATGTACTGGTCCATCAATTTTGGGGTCAGAAAGGAGCAACTCCCTTTGACCTTGAGAACTTAATGTGCAGTAGAACTCCAATTATCTGAACTCCGACTATCCGAAACGTTGATTATCCGTATCGTTTTCAGAATTTTAGAAAAAAAGTATAATGCGAATGAAACGTGCTGTAATTTGCAACCTAATGATTCTGTATGCGCACGCTAATGTCTTTCCATTATTGACTACACTGTTAAAACTACAGGATGCATTCGGCACCTTTCAGGGGAGAAACGCTTGTTCACCAGCGGCACCCAATACGGAGCCGAAATCGCACCTCTAAATAGGGTGAAAAACAGGCACCTTTTAAAAACTAGACAGCCGGAGTGAAAAAAAGGATCCTTCGGAGAGAGAAATGGCACCCTTACTATAGATCCTCCTCCCCCCTTCCCCGTATTGTGTGCGTTTTTAAATACAGTTGTGTACCTTTTTTTTTTTAAGTTTTGTTTTGATTTATGATATTCTACGTTTTGGACATTTTTCACATTGAACTCGGTATTGGAAATGATTAAAACATGTAATTACAGCATTTGGTCATATTTCAGAGTTTTCAACATAGTTAAGAAGTGCTCATAGCGTTAATTCATCTGATCGTGCTCTAACTCAGTGTTTCTCAACCTCTTTTGACCCACGGGCGCGGTAAAAGCAAATGAAAAACTTTGCGGACCGGTGAAATCTTTATCGTTTTCTTAAAGAATCATAAAAAAAATAATATGAATAATAACTCTGGGGTCGTTAAAAAACATGTGAAAAAATTCAGGGTTCTGATGGGTTTTTTTTTTTTACAAAAAGTAATGTTAAAAATTAATAAAACAATAAATATCTACCCCTTCACTTGTATCAAAGATCTGTCACAAATACGTTATAATTTAAAAACGAGTAATTATTTAAAACATGTGAGAAATTATACATTTACTAAAACTTGACGTATTCCGAAAATGAAGCATAGCTGTACTTATGGATTATTTAAATGATGAGCCAAAAATATTCAGGGATATTACAATTACGGAAAAACAAAATCGTTTCATAAACGTTAATCAAGAGTAACAAAAGAAACTGCACATAAAGTTTTTCAACAGTTAAATAAAAAACCAAAAGAAAGTTCTAACGCTTTCGAGGACTGCTAACAGGAAATGATTCTAACACTTGAATGAAAAAGCAAAAAAAAAGAAAAAAAGAGCTAAACTGAGAGAGATTTTTTTTTTCGCTATCTTTATGTTATAATCTACGAAGCACAAGAAACATTTTTATTAAGGTTCTTTTGGTGACTAATAAAAGCTGCTTATCGAGTATTCAAGAAAATAATGACAGATATTTTTAGTAGCGTTTTGAATGATGGAAATTTCACGATAGTAACAGTAAACGAGAACTAGAAGACTAACGGTTACTGTGAAAAGCAATAAATGCACTTTTAAACACTTAACTATGTTTGAAAGCCCTAAAAGCTACAAAGTGATCAAAAGCTGTACTTACTTGTAATTTCGGATAATTAATCCTAGAAAAGTTGGGTTTTAATCCAATAGTGTACTTCATTCAATGTGAAAGACACACAAACGCAATCATCATTTGTCCGCCATATTGAGGTGGTTGAATGTATGTCTAAGGCAAAAAGCGCATGCGCAATGAGTCTTTCTGTGATTGCATGATGTTCTGGCTCCTCTGCTCTATTTTCTAGCCTGTGATGCACCTTCAGGCACTATGCTTTCACCTTAGAGGGAATATTTTCACTCGTCTGGAACCCCTGCTTTTAACAGTGTACCGTCCATCGCTAGTTGTCCAGTCCTTTCTTTTAATTAGTTAAAAACTATCTTTCATTTAAAAAAAATCTCTCATTTTCAACATACATCAAAATCAACCGTATTCCGGAAAAAATCCGACAATTCGAATTTGGTTTGGTCCTAGCTGATTCAGGTAATTGGAGTTCTACTGTATTTTTATACTAGTGGTATTCGCACGGCTTTGCCCGTAGTAGAAAATTTAAAGGTCATTTGGTTCGCCTGTATATTTATAAATAATGGATGATAAATTTCTCACCAATTTGCTATCCTTGCCCATATAACGGTTCCAAGCTATGATAATTTGGTAATTTACTCGTCCACGTTGTGACAATTTGTTCGTGAAAAGTTCTTAAAATTGGAATAGAAAAAGAGCAAAACTGAATTTTCAAAAAATCGCTTCGAGGTGTACACCCCCATGCTGTAAACTAATTTTGTGCCAAATTTCATGAAAATCGGCTGAACGGTCTAAGCGCTACACGCGTCACAGAGATCCTGACAGAGAGAGATACGGACAGAGAGAACTTTGAGCTTTATTATTATTAGTAAAGACTATAAGTATGCTGTTTTGTTTTGAACGCAATTTGCGTTGGATGTATACTTCCCCCTCCTGGAGCTCCCCCCCCCCCCTTGGTGAACCTATTCACGTAACTATTCCTTTTCCAATGAGAAAACAATAAAATAGATTAACTTTATCATTAGTTTTAAGTATTTCGTTTTGTTTTCTTGATCCATTAGTGCATCACCACTTAAATTAACCACTGAGTTCTTATACACTGTGATTGATTTCCTTCATTGTAGTGGTTTTCAAAGCGTTTGCTTGGTTTGGGGGTTATTAACCGAAATCTTCCTTAGCCAACAGTGTTTCTTTGATAACAGAGGCTACCACGGATTGCGCTAATGACACAACGAGAAGCAATCTCCTAGTATTACGATATCTTCTTGTGACAGCAGAACAGGGGGTCGCTTATCACCCCCATTGTATCCCTTTTCCTCTCGCATTTCTCTGGCTGACGCTAGGACTGATAGGGTATCTTTTTTTTTCTGTTGTTATTTCTCTTTTTCTGTTATCGTTTGTGGCCGAGGAACGATAGAACACATTAAAAGAGCAAACCGGAGGGGAGACAAGAGTAATGGATATACCCTGGCAGATGTATTTGATGTTTAAGCGGGTGTTTTTTAAAGAGTTGCATTATTTGTGCAATATCCAGCCAAGTGAATGTTGGATAAGAAACTAATGATGTTGATCACTGATTTTGTATGTAATTCGCATCATATAAACTTCATTATCCTATTCAATCATTTCTGCATTTGTAAGCCACAAATGCTTGAGATTATTCCGTGGGAAGGTAAAGCGCAGTATCTGCAGAAATGAAGTTTTAAGGTGTTTTGAAGAAACGCGTTTTGGATGCCATGCTAGTAATAGGGGAATGTTGAAATTTGACGTTTTTTCCGTGCTTTATTTTCAGCGGAAATCAAATCAGCAAGGTTGTACAGTAGAGCTAAAGTACAATAGATGACAAAAATGCAAAAAATTAGAGTTATCATTTACAGAAAACTATAAGAAGACTTTTCACTTCCTTTTACAAAAAAGGAAGTATTCTATTGGCAAAAAAATTTACACTCAAAAATCGGCTGTAATTTCCATTTCGCTCACCCCCGAATGAATGTTGAGTTTTTTTTTTTTTTTTTTTTCGACTCGACCGCACGTGGATAAGTTCCGAAGAACGTATAGACACGCGAAATACCCGTTTTTACGATTCCCGAGTTAATTACAACGAGTTTTCTCGTGACATCTGTATGTGCGTATGTATGTCGCATAACTCAAGAACGGTTTGTCCTAGAAAGTTTAAATTTGGTACGTAACTCTTAATGGGGTCTAGTTGTGCACCTTTTCTTTTGGTTGCATACGGGTGTGTTTCTAAAGGGGTCTTTTGCCCCTTTTTGGGGAGAAATCATTGTTAATTTCGATGTAAACCCAAGTGGTGTTATAATTTGGGGTATACTTGGCGATATATCGCCGGTCTTTTGGTCACCAAGTTTTGTCGCCAACTTGGTGACAAATATGGCGATTTTTTTTTTTTTTTTTTGAAATCTGTTTTCAATTTGGCGACGGTTGGTGATATTTAGAGAGTAAACTATTGAATGACATTAGAATTGCCATTAATGGGGAAATGACATTAAAATTGGAGTAAAAGGAAGTCATGTGATGCACACATCAGCTCGTTTAATGAAACAAACAAGAAAGTTTTACACTAAATTAACAGCAAAATAAACGAACTGGGTGAGAACAGGGCTTTGGATAAAACAACAGGGTAGTATTCACTAGAGCCTATTTCCCTTCGTTCAGATTACTTCAACTTATTGTTTACTAGATTCGATATGTCTGTACGATGGCATCACGAAAACTAAACACTTTACGTTTTGTTCCCATTCATGCTAAATTTCAAAATGACGATAATACTTAACAAAATGAATTTAAAAAAAAATAAATAAAAATTAATTTGAATTTTGACATCTTGAATTCAAAATATGTTTTTCGCAATCACGAGTGTGTGTATGTAGGCGTGTGTGTTTGTGTGTGGGGGTATGTGTGTTTTTGTGTAGGGGGTATGTGTATGTGTCTGTAGGCATATGTTTTTGTGTCTGTGTGCACGCATGAATGTGTGGGTAGTTGTGTGTATGTGTGTGTATGTTTTGTGTGTGTGTATGTGTAGGTGTATGTATGTATGCGTGTGTGTATGTGTTTGTGTATGTGTGTGTATGTGTTTGTGTATGTGTGTGTATGTGTTTGTGTGTGTGTGTGTATGTGTTTGTGTGTGTGTGTATGTGTGTGTGTGCGTAGGTGTATGTGTGTGTATGCGTAGGTGTATGTGTGTGTATGTGTTTGTTTGTGTGTGTATGTGCGCGTGTGTGTAGTTGTGTATGTATGCGCGTGTGTGTAGGATATGGATGCAACCTGGAGACGGTTTTCGCTCTAAGAGCAGCATCGTGAGGAGTCGGTCGACGGTAATGGTGCAGAGAGTGCTAGTGGGAAAATAAAATGATAGCACTCCAAAAACAGTCAAATAAAAGCAATAAACGATCGTGATTGCTCAAAAATATTTATTTGAAACTTTCCGTCGAAATAAAGTTTCAAAACACCATTAAGTAAATATGACAAAAACAAAAGTAATGTGCACCACGAAATGACGTCTTTTGCAAAGTAATTACCCAAGCATGAAGTTTATTTTTCAGTTTTGCGTTTCGTGACGTCTGTTACTTCTTAATCGTAAAATAGTTGAAATGTTTCTTCTCTTTATTTTCTACTTCAGTTAGAATTGCGTGATGCCATCTTGAGCTGTAACAATCCCTCCCCCCTTTCTTCTATGTTTCCTTTCCAAATTTACATAGCGTAATATTAGAGACCAGGTTTCCCAATTTTGCTTCCCTCTACCGATTCTGTTCACTCCGAATCAATGCCTTAGTTTACTTGGTGAGAAAAAAAGTCATCATCATTCACTTGCAAGATCTGTGAAAGAGAGTTCATTTGGTGAACTGAATACATTTTATGATGCTTTTTATTTCTTCGCGAAGTTTTTTTTATTTCCTTTTACAAAAAAGGAAGTATTGTATTCGCGAAAGAATTTTCACTCAAAAATCGACCTTAATTTCCATTTTACTCACCCCTGAAAGAATGTTGAGTTTTTTTTTTTTGAGCAATCACGATTGCTTATTGCTTTCATTTGACTGTTTTTGGCGTGCTATCATTTTATTTTCCCACCGCCACCCTCCGCACCATCGCCGTCGACCGGCTCCTCACGATGCTGCTCCTATAGCGAAAGGTTGCATCCATGTCCTACACACACACACGCGCGCATACATACACAACTACACACACACACGCACGCACACACAAACACATACACCTACACACATACATACACGCATACATACAGACACCTACACATAACAGACACAAAAACACACACACATACACACAACTACCCACACATTCATGCCTTCGCACAGACAGAAACGCATATGCCTACATGCACATACCCCCCCCCCCAAGCACACATTCATACACACAACTACCCACACTTATGCCAGCACACAGACACAAACACACATGCCTACACACACATACACATACCCTCTACACACAAACACACATGCCTACATACACACACTCATGATTGCGAAAAACATAATTTGAATTCAAAATGTCAAAATTCAAATTAATTTTTCTTTTTTTTTTTTTTTTTTTCGACCCGACCACACATGGATATATGACTAGGAACGTACAGACACCCGAAATATCCATAATGACGATTCCCGAGTTAATTACAACGAATTTTCTCGTGACGTCTGTATGTACGTATGTGCGTATGAATGTCGCATAACTCAACGTATGTCCTAGAAAGTTGAAATTTGGTTCGTGGACTCCTAGTGGGGTCTAGTTGTGCACCTCCTCTTTTAGTTGCATTCGGGTGTTTCTAAAGGGGTCTTTTGCCCATTTTAGGGGGGAATCATTGTTAATTTCGATGTAAACTCAAGTGGTATTATAATTTGGCGGACACTTGGCGATATATCGCCAGTCTTTTGGTCGCTAAGTTTTGTCGCCAACTTGGCGACAAATTTAGTGATTTTTTTTAAAAATCTGATTTCAATTTGGCCACTGTTGGTGATATTTAGAGAGTAAACTATTGAATCACATTAAAATTGCCAGTAATGGGGAAAAAACATTAAATTGGAGTAAAAGGAAGTCATGTGATGCACACATCAGCTCGTATAACTAAAGTAATTGAAAATCTCCAAGAATAGCATTGGTTCTGTGCATAAATTCTCACTTAGAAAGTATGAACCGATTAAGGAAATCACTGTTTCAAAATTTAATGATGTAATTAGTCTCTAAACTAATCTTAAAAATCTTTAATCTGGTATCTAACTGAGTTATTTCTTTGAACAATGAAGAGTCTTGCTTATTAGCTCACTCTGAAAAAATTATGATGCGTCTAATTCTTTTGACGTTGGCATCCACACTGGAATTTGTTGTTAAAAGTCACGTGTTCGCTTCTAATTTTCTTTAGTATCTAATACAAAAATGATCACACAACCTTGATTTTTATGCCAAAGTTAATCCCAAACTCGGTCTTACTTGACAGAAAAAAATCTGCCGAGAATATGAATGACTTTGAAAAATGAACAAATTAACTTTGACACAAAGAATATATCACTGCAACGTCAATAAAGTTTAACTATAAATTTTCGTCTAAATTTTTTTCATTATAAAATCATCCAAAAAATACATGATACCTCAAAAAAAAAAATAATAATAAAAATAAAAATAAATAAAAATAAATAAATAAAAAAAAAAAAAAAACTCTGCAAAATATCAATTTATTAATTTATCCCCTGATCCAAGTTTCAGGAAAATATCTTAATTTCCTCTGCAGATATTTTAAAATGAAATCTCACATTTATAATAAGAACAACTTTATGAAAAACGAATTAATTACCGTCCCTTTCTTTTTCCAAAAGTAGAGCTAATGCGGGTTAAAAGAGCTCTCCTCAGTGTAACATTATAAACTGCTGCAAAGAATAAACAAAGACCTATGTCAATCCATAAACTAATAGCAATGTTTATTCTGGGATTAAATAAAAACTCTGAAAATGTACGCAAAAATTATAACTTTCAGAAATGCTCAGTAATCAGTTAGGGGCTGTCATAAATGATAAAACTCTTTTTTTTTTTTTTCAACTTTTTTGAT
Source organism: Uloborus diversus (assembly GCF_026930045.1). Classification (NCBI taxonomy): domain Eukaryota; kingdom Metazoa; phylum Arthropoda; class Arachnida; order Araneae; family Uloboridae; genus Uloborus; species Uloborus diversus. The sequence continues at coordinate 262,721,451 of NC_072731.1, forward strand.
GCCCTCCTCCTTTATCACATGCCATCTATTTTTTATTTACCTGTTTCCATTTAAAAAAATGCGTAATATGTCATTTCTTGTTACTCAATCCCTAGCCCTAGTCATAAACCGTCGCAATTTCACGAACCCTCCCCCCCCCCCTCCACCTCAAAACAAAGCATCATTTGTGGGCAGCTCCTCTGCTGCAATTCGTGATCGCGAAGACTTGAAATTGTCAGAAACGAATTCGGTTTTTTTTTTCTCTCTCTATTTTCTTTAGGTACAGGCATGCTAAATATTCAGGATAATTCATATTTATTAAAACTTAAGTATTGGGTTGGGGAATAAGTTCGTAAAGTTTTATATTTTCCTTGTTTTGCAACGACTTTTTTTCCCTTTTTTTGATGTTCTAGAAAGAGTATAATATTCAACATCAAGAGTTGGTGAAACGTATCTTTTACTCCAAACGTTTTATCTTTGAAACGCTCATTTATGTGTGTTTTACTTATGCTTTAAAAAATTAAATGGAAAGTGTTTACTTATATGCAACAAGATAGAATTACAAAGCTTTTCTACAAAACCTTTCATCGAAAATAAATTTCAAACTGATGATATTAATAAAAGCAAATACAGTAAACTCCCGATTATCGGCGGTCGGGTTATCCGCTGCTCGGATTATCCGCGGGTCTTTTCACTATTTTTTTTAACAGTCATTAAATGCTTTTAAAACTTTTGATCGTGTTATTGTTCGTTTTTAGATTTTACATATGTATATTTTTTACTTTCAATGTTAGCAAATGGAATGTAGCTATGTTTTTAACAAAAATGTAAATGTATGTGTAAGTGTTATTCATATTTTTTAGCTATTGTATACAGTAGTATCGTTTTTTAATTGTTATTCTGATTATCCGCGGTTTTCGCTTATCCGCGGTTACCATGCCACCCTATTCCGCGGATAATCGGGAATTTACTGTAGTAACAAAAATAAAACTGCTAATTAAAAACTTTTCTTCGAAATAAACTTTCAGAAATCCATCAAAACGCAAAAGAAATGTGTTCCACGAAAAGATGTCTTTTCCAAAGAAATCATTGAAGCATATTGTTTATTTTTCAGTTTTTCGTTTAACATTCGTTTCTACTTAATCATAGCAATTTGAAATGTTTTCTTGCTCTATTTTCTATTCCAGTTGCGTGACTTCATCTTTAGCAATTCCTTAAAAAATAATAAAAAAACATTTACATATGTATATTCTCGTCTTTTTCGCGAATGGTAACATCGGAACTTAGATACAGTAGACCCTCGTTTTACGCGGGTTTATTTCACGCGGTTTCGAATATACGCGGTTTAAGATTTGACACCTTCATTTTATTTTACGCAGATGAGTTTCGGTTTTACGCGGATGCGGCAATTCAAACAAAAAAAAATTTTCCCCTCTTTCAAAATCCAAAAAACTCCTAAAGGCAGATTACGAGTAATCAACTGCTTTTTTGGCGTTCAAATAATCGAGCTTGGGCCATTGGAGACATTTTATGCTATTGGTCTTTCCAGAAGAATAGTTATTTAACTCGCACACTTCAGAACTCACTGGAAGTAGAGCTTTTAGGAGTGACAAAGGAGGCTAAAACCAACGATGATACCGACGTCGGTGACACACAACCAAAAACGTTCACATTGAAAATGTTGAACCGATCCTAGACAATAGAAATGATCTTTCTGATTTGTTAGTGAAGGAAGATTCTATCATGGAAATGACGCAAGTGATCATGGATGCGTTAATGCTCTGCAAAGAATGACAGAGAAAAATTCTTAATGACTGTCAAAAGACGATTATAGCCAGCTCCTCTTTATAAACAGGGCACGAAATTAATTTATGTTTTCTTTATGCATGTTGTACATAAAAGTCGATATAAGTTCGCATTAAACTTACTATACAATTAGTCATCACTAGAATGAAGTATTTTGTTATCTACGGAACCTAACCCCTATTTTAACATTAGTATTAGGTCCCAATTTACGCGGTTTTGGTTTACGCGGCATTTCCGTAGAACGTAACCCCCGAGGAAAACGAAGGTCTACTGTATCCTAATTTCGCTTCACTCTTTCCAATTCACAAATCCGCGCTTTAGTTTACTTTATTTGAATATGCTCTTAAAAGTATTTTCAGAAATGTTTAAACACTTTTTAAATTATTTTATAGTTATTATTTGAAATAATTTTAATTTTTACTTCCTTTTACAAAAAAGGAAGTATTGTATTCGTAAAAAAAATTTTGCTCAAAAATCGACCTTAATTTCCATTTTACTCACCCCCGAATGAATGTTGAGGTTTTTTTTCCACTCGACCACACGAGGATAAAGGCTTAAGAACATGTAGACATACGAAATATCCATTTTCACGATTCCCGAGTTAATTACAACGACCTTTCTCGTGACGTCTGTATGTACGTATGTATGTGTGTATCCATAACTCAAGAACGGTATGTCCTAGAAAGTTAAAATTTGGTACGTAAACTCCTAGTGAGGTCTAGTTGTGCACCTTCCCTTTTGGTTGCATTCGGGTGTTTTTAAAGGGGTTTTTTGCTCCTTTTTGGGGGGAAATCATTGTTAATTTCTATGTAAACTCGAGTGGTGTTATAATTTGGCGGACACTTGGCGATATATCGCCAGTCTTTTGGTCGCCGTTTTGTCGCCAACTTGGCGATTTTTTTTATTTGGTTTCAATTTGGCCTTTGTTGGTGATATTTAGAGAGTAAACAATTGAATCACATGAAAATTGCCAATAATGGGGAAATGACATTAAATTGGAGTAAAAAGAAATCATGTGATGCACACATCAGCTCGTTATGAATCAAACATTGGATAAAATATACATGATCAAGTAAAACGTTACGAATATTTGCAAATATGACTAGGTTTTGCAACAACTATTAGGATATAGAGTTTTCGAATATATATTTCTATACTAAATATCAGCTCCGTAAGAGTTTTAAGGAATCTTAAACTAAACGTCCATTAAAGAGAATTATCATTTATTTTCTTTGAAATGAATTGAAAAAGTTGATGTCGGTTGTTGATAGTTTTATTGTTTTAATATTTAGTTAAACTAGTTTAAGTTCCAGGTTTCCGCCAACTTTTGTCGCCAACTTGGCGATTTTTTTTAATTTTTTAAATCTGATTTCAATTTGGCCACTGTTGGTGATATTTAGAGAGTAAACTATTGAATGACATTAAACTTGCCAGTAGTAGGTAAATTACATTAAATTGGAGTAAAAGGAAGTCATGTGATGCACACATCAACTCGTTATTGTACATTAAACAATGTGAAGAATTTAGTGTTCAGCGAAAAACGGTCAGTAAATAGGATTCCACCTTTCAAAGAAAATTAGAAACGTGGTTGTAAAGCAACGTATGTTTAAAATTTTTCAATTTCAATTCAACAAGATTATGGGGCATTCCACGGTGTTTTTGACATTTATGTAGAGTCCGTAACGTGACCTTTTTTGCCATAACTTTTTAATTTACTGTTTGATTAGCATATTATTTTATTTTGATCTTTTCCTACCAACACACCAGCTCAAATTAAAATAATTTGCAAATCAAACGGTAAATTAAAAAGTTATGGCAAAAAAAGGTCACGTTACGGACTCTACATAACGTCAAAAATACCGTGGAATGCCCCTTATACCTTTGCGATTCATTTTAATATATAATTTTATTCATTTTTGGATTTCCCTATCATTTAATAAATATATCATTAAATGCAATCTCGTCGAAAACCAGTTAATAAGGAAGCTGCCAAAGCAGCTTGTAATTAATATTAATCACTGTGATTTCAACTGACGTAACAATGGAGGACCAAGACATTGTAAGAACTAAGCAATATTATTTTTTCGTGGATATTGAATCTCAATTCTTTTTCTTTCAGGTTTAAATTAGTTGCCATAAACAATTTTCAATTCCAAATGAAAAGTTTAAAATCAGAGTTTCTAAATGACAGCGTGTGACTGAAGTAATTACAGAGCTTTTACTGTTACTCTAAATAATGTTTAATCACATTTCACACATTAAGCAAAAAATAAATAAATAAATAATATATGATAAAGTTTTGACAATGAAAGTTTTTTGCTGTCTTGAAACATTATATTTATTCTTATATTTTAGTAAAGTGTTAGATATAACTTCAAGAATAATCATTCACAATGGGGTCGTTTCCAAAATTTTAAAAGAATTTTTTTCCTGAAAGAGCATGCTTAAAAACATAGGATCTGACCATTCTTTAAATAATTTGTTTAAGATTAATATTTTTTAAAAAATTCTTTAATCGGTGCGCTTTTTATTGTTTACGATTCAGCCGATGACATCACAAATGAGGAAATGCCATTCAGTGTTGCCATTCAGAGAGCAAAATATTTAATTCGCATCTTTACTCACGTGTATTGGCAACGATAGGGTTGATAGCAAGCGTAGGGCCCAATAGTTAATTCGCTTCTTGATTATCATAACGTAGAAACGCGGTAGAAAGATGCGGCAAAGTGCATTATTTGTGAAGTCATCAGGACTACGCCTTGTTTGAAAAATCGGACATTTTAAAAAATTAATTAAAAAATAACTGTTGGGAAATTGAAAGTGTTTTCTTGGTCCATGTTATTTTTATTTTTATTATTTTATTTTATTTATTTATTTATTTTCTTTTCTTTTTTTGCTTATTCTATCAATTTCAGTGACTAAAAGTAATACTTTTGACTGAAGGAAACAACCCCATGACCGTATATGGGCGTTTTCATTTAAATAACAAAATAACAAATTCGAAAAATATGAAGAAATATTAATTTCGAAAACTGTCCAGTCCGGGAAAAAAAGAAAAAAACTAAGCAAAAAATCAGACCATAACATTTATTACCAGAGAAGCGATTTTTCCTGAATAATTTAGCATTTTGGAGTTACGCTCAGTGCGGTGTATGTAATGTATATTCAAAGGTTATACAAGGTGTCAAATACCACTACTGCGACACTACATCGCCTTAATTGAGGATCAATCGCTACATAAAGCGTTAAAGCGACCCGCTATCTGCCGATCTCAACGCGAATACAAGGAGCTAACGCTTAGCTACGGCAAAGTGATATAAATAAAAAATCTTGTTTGCTAAATAAAACTCCTACAATACTTATTTTTTTAATTCACTGAATTAGCACTACATCTTGAATAAGTTGAATATTGTTCTATCACATTAAAACAATGTTTATTAAAAGTATAAATTGAAATAAATGCTTGTTGGCCAGAAGCTTCTATGATTACAGAGTGGGAAATACTATTGCTACAAGTTCTGTAAATAGTAATTATTTTTGCGATTAATTTGTTCTGATCTGGCTAAATTTGGCGTTTATTCCATTATCTGTCATCTAAAATTATCTTACTAACGTAACCTGTAAATAGCTTCTTGTATTGTACATACTACCCCCTAACATTCAACTGAAGTATACGTTCCCCCCATTTCTGAACAAAGGATTTGTGAACAAGATTTGTGGACAAAATGGATATTTCGGGTGTCTGTAGGTTCCTAGGCATATATTCACGTGTGGTCGGGTCGAAAAAAAACTCAACATTCCTTCGGGGGTGAAAAAGATGGAAATTAAGGCCGATTTTTGAGTGAATTTTTTTTCGCAAATACAATACTTCCTTTTTACTTGCTTTTACAAAAAAGGAAGTATTGTATTCGCGAAAAAATTTTCACTCAAAAATCGGCCTTAATTTCCATCTTTTTCACCCCCGAAGGAATGTTGAGTTTTTTTTCGACCCGACCACACGTGAATATATGCCTAGGAACCTACAGACACCCGAAATATCCATTTTGACGATCCCCGAGTTAATTACAACGAGTTTTCTCGTGACGTCTGTATGTATACGTATGTATGTGTGTATGTATCTCGCATAACTCAAAAACGGTATGCCCTAGAAAGTTGAAATTTGGTACGTAGACTCCTACTGGGGTCTAGTTGTGCAACTTCAATTTTGGTTGCATTCGGAGGTTCCTAAGGGGGTCTTTTGCCCCTTTTTGGGGGGAAATTATTATTAATTTCGATGTAAACTCAAGTGGTGTTATAATTTGTCGGACACTTGACAATACATCGCCAGTCTTTTGGTCGCCAAGTTTTGTCGCCTATTTGGCGACAAATTTTGCGATTTTTTTTTTCTTTTTTTAAATTTGGTTTCAGTATGGCCACTGTTGGCGATATTTAGAGAGTAAACAGTTGAATAACATTAATATTGCCAATAATGGGGAAATGACATTAAATTGGAGTAAAAGGAAGTCATGTGATGCACACATCAGCTCGTTTGTAAAAGGATGTAAAAAGAATGCAGACAGAACGTTCTTTTTTTTGTTACGTAGTATAATTGGATCACGAAGCTTTTATTTACATTTCTTTCTATTTTTTCCCATCGAATTTGAAAGTAATAAAAATCATTGAAAACCAAACTTGATTTGATTATGTTATCAAGTATTACTTGTACATTGAGTTTGGTTACAACTTTTCAGTAAAATATATTTTTACTAAAGTTTTATAATAATTTTGAGTAACTTTTATAGATTCGTACTATTTTATTTTAAGGGTAGTTTAAAAGACTAAACTTTAAGTTTAATAATTGAGGCTTTTAGTTTAACATTTTACTTGAAAGAGTCTAGCTTAATATTAAAAAAAAAACAACACATCAAAATAATGTTAGTGATTTTATTCAGCAAGTAGATTTTAGTTTAGGAAATGGCACCGAGTTCAATTTGTTGACTTCCCTAAGGCTCTTCAGATTACTAAACTTTATATTCTGTTCGCGATTTCGATCTAGAAATTGTCCAATTGGTACCTTTACAATTAGGGAAATACAATTTGCGAAATGTTATTTGCACAGAACCTCGTTCTGGAAACCTATTTTCAAAACACTCTACTCCCTGCATTTATGGAATTAGTTTCGGGTAACATCTATGTACGTTCGAAGAGTGCACGTTTGAATTTCTGGACCCACTTACATTTATCTTAAAATGTTGATTTTAATCATTAATGAATTTTAGTATGTTTGGACTATGTTTTGAATTTCGTTCAATTCTGTATACAAGGAAAAAAAAATTTGAATTTTGACATCTTGAATTCAAATTATGTTTTTCGCAATCAGGAGTGTGTGTATGTAGGCGTGTGTGTTTGTGTGTGGGGGGTATGTGTGTTTGTGTGTAGGGGTTATATGTATGTGTGTGTAGGCATGTGTGTTTGTGTCTGTGTGCTGACATAAGTGTGTGGGTTGTTGTGTATATGAATGTGTGTGTGGGGGGGATGTGTATGTGTGTGTAGGCATATGTGTTTGTGTCTGTGTGCAGGCATGAATTTGTGGGTAGTCGTGTGTATGTGTGTAGGTGTATGTGTTTGTGTGTGTGTTTGTGTGCGTGCGTGTGTAGCTGTGTATGTATGCGCGTGTGTGTAGGACATGGATGCAACCTGGGGACGGCTTTCGCTATAGGAGCAGCATCGTGAGGAGCCCGTCGACGGTGATGGTGCGGAGGGTGGCGGTGGGAAAAATCAAAAGACGCCAAAAGCAGTCAAATGAGAACAATAAGCAATCGTGATTGCTCAAAAAAAGAAAAAAAACCTTTAAAATCCGAAGAAAAAAATGGTATTGAACAGTTAAAAAAACTTTTACGCTTTATTTACGCAATTACAATATACATTCAATTAAGCATTAAACATTTGTATAAATATGCAGCCACTGAATATCAGTTTTCAATATAATACATATTTTTCAATATCATAAAAATTCTGTCAGATGTGTGAAAAGTGACTGTAGAATGAAAAGTCATTATTATATCAATGTATTTTTGTGTCCACGGATCATGAAGCATCAATAATATTATTTACCACGTTTACCGTACATTTAAATTTATCGACTACTGCTCGATTTTTGCGATAGCAAACATACAGAGTTTGAATTTTTATATGTAAGATTGCAAAATCTAGACACATTTCTGATTGTAGAGGCTAATACATGCCATAAAATTGAGATACCGCATGAAATTAATTGAAATTTAAAAGGAAAGGAGCTGATGTGTACATCACATGACTTCCTTTTACTCCAATTTAATGTCATCTCCCCATTACTGGCAACTTTAATGTGATTCAATAGTTTACTCTCTAAATATCACCAACAGTGGCCAAATTGAAATAATATTAAAAAAAAAAAAAAATCGCCAAAAGTTGGCGAAAAAAACTTGGCCACCAAAAGACTGGCGATATGTCGCCAAGTGTCTTCCAAATTATAACACCACTTGAGTTTACATCAAAATTAAAAATGATTTCCCCCCAAAAGGGGCAAAAGAACTCTTTAGAAACAACCGAATGCAACCAAAATGGTAAGTGCACAACTAGACCCCACTAGGAGTCCACGTACTAAATTTCAACTTTCTAGGACGTACCGTTCTTGAGTTATGCGACATACGTACATACTCACTACATACAGACGTCACGAGAAAACTCGTTGTAATTAATTCGGGAATCGTTAAAATGGATATTTCACGTGTCTGTACGTTCTTAGGCATTTATCCACGTGTGGTCGAGTCGGGGAAAAAAAAAAAAAAACACTCAACATTTATTCAGGGGGAGCAAAATGGAAATTAAGCTCGATATTTGAGTGGTAATTTTTTCGCGAATACAATACTTCCTTTTTTTGTAAAAGGAAGTAAAAAGACAAACAAATATACTGATTTGTTTCAAAAACTGCTCAATACAAAATATTTTTATTCGCAAATAATTAGAAAATAGGCTGCTAATTTGAAAAGAAAAGAAAAATCCTGCTCCATTGATTATTCAAACAAATGTTTATTTTTTGGAAGCAATTGAGTAAACGGAGAGTAAAATGTGTTTTGTTGCTCCTGCAAAACTTTCAAAAATGAATGGAGATGGTTTTAAACCACAACGCTTCGTGTAATCAGCAAGAGATCTTTCTTAAAAAAAAGTTATGTCGTAAAGACACACGATAGAAGTGAAACATTTATTTTTCTTTTTGTTACATTATAAACTGTCACTTTACCGGCACGTTTTCCTCACGTTATGCTCTTGTTCTTTCTGCTTCTGAGTTCGGCATATAAACAACAAAATTACATATTTAATGCAGAAAATTGATTACAAACCGTGAAAAATACTTGAAATCCGCTTATAAGTTGTTGCCAAAATCATTGTAAAATAACAGTAATTGTAAAGTTAATTTTGTTAATAAAAGTTAACAAACTAATTGCAGAGCTGAACCTAAGTATTGTGGATTACGATTTTAAACTGGTGACTTGAATCAAAGAAATCTTCGAAAACCTGCATTATTTGAAAAGTTTAATGTGCCCAAAATCCAAATGTACGCTTGCTTATGTTCACCCTTGAAATTATACTGTGAAATTTATTAACAAAATTAACTTTGTATTTATCATTGTTTTTGGAAAGATTTAAAAAGCAACTACGTCACTCCCGTCACACAAAAATGATGTGGATCAGAATTTCAAAGCCGTCGCATGAAGAGTTTCACTTCAAAAAGTGTTTGCTTGCTAAATTTCGATAAGGATCCCTGATAACGCAACACGTCACGCATACACACCATAACACATGACCCTGACAACACTCAAGGGGTCATCTACAAATGAAGTCACGCTTCAAGGAAGGAGGGGTGGGGGGTTGTCCATGAAAATGTGACAGTTTGTAACAAGAGGGAGGAACAAGAAGTGTAATATCAGTCGTATTCGTTGAATTTAATGCATTTTTTAGAACAATATGTTTAAGTAATGAAGCGTAACATGCGACAAGAGGTTAGATGAGGTGTGACAAGGGGGTTCAAAGTGGAGGCATTTCAAGGGGAGGTCAAAAATGTTGAAAAGAAATGTGACTCTTTACTCATTTATAGCAGCTACCCATACCAGAGAAGTAAACATCAAATCAGTATCAATGTCAGGATCGGGAATAACAAATTACTATGTTTTACGAGTCGCATATCATTACTTCCTTTTACAAAAAAAGGAAATATTGTATTCGCGAAAAAAATTTCACTCAAAAATCGACCTTAATTTCCATTTTGCTCACCCCCGAAAGAAAGTTGAGTTTTTTTTTTCAACTCGACTACAGGTGGATAAGTGCCTAAGAACGTATAGACACGCGAAATAACCACTTTGACGATTTCCAAGTTAATTACAACGAGTTTTCTCGTGACGTCTGTATGTACGTATGTGCGCATGTATGTCGCATAACTCAAGAACGGAATGTCCTAGAAAGTTGAAATTTGGTACGTAAACCCTGAGTGGGGTGTAATTGTGTACCTCCCTTTTTGGTTGCGTTCGAATGTTTCTAAAGGGGTCTTTTGCCCCATTTTAAGGGTAAACGATTGTTAATTTCGATGTAAACTGAAGTGGTGTTACAATTTGGCGGGCACTTGGCGATATTTCGCCAGTCTTTTGGTCGCCAAGTTTTGTCGCCAACTTGGCGACAAATGTGGCGATTTTTTTTCTTTTTTCTTAAATTTGGTTTCAATTTGGCCACTATTGGTGATATTTAGAGTGTAAACTATTGAATCACATTAAAATTGCCAATAATGGGGAAATGACATTAAATTGGAGTAAAAGGAAGTCATGTGATGCACACATCAGCTCGTTTATTGAGATTTTATCACTATAAATCTAAATATATAAAAATGGAGTTTGGTAAATTTGTTCCCTAAGATCTCAGAAACTACCCGGCAGATTTGGCTGAAACTTTCAACGTTTTGTTCAGTTTGGTACTGGGAAGGTTTATAGACCAGTTCGAAAAAAATCCGATTGATAGTTCCTTTTTTATTCCAATTTGTCCAAAATTTTCGCATAAATGCCTCAATATGACGGTGAAAAAATACGTGCACATATTAAAATTATGTGTCCATCGAAAGCGCTTATTTTTCTGCTGAAGATGGCATCTGTTAGAAAGTTCTAAGTTGTATGAAAAAATGAGTTATGAGCTTTTTTTTGTTCCATGTTCGAAGGCTTTCTTCAACCCAATTCATTATTTAATGTATCATCTCAACTCCCAGTTCATAGTTAGAATCGTTGAATGTTTTTGTGTTTCGACTGACTGTTTGAAGCTTTTCTCAAGTCAAATCTCAAAGTAACGTTTTTTTCCCCAAGATTGGCTAATAATAACAAGATTTAGTTGATTATTTTTCATTTAAACGGAACTTTAGTGTAATTAATCGGATTTTTTTTTTTATTATTTGTGCTGATTGGATTTTTTAATCACTATCCAATCTAACAGCAGAAACCTCGCCAACATTTATGCAGAAAGATTTCAGTAGCGGATGCATTTGGCAGTTTTTTCAACTGTCGCGGTTTTTGAATTCAAATACTACGTAATAATGTTTGTCAGCTTTCACCATGTAAACAAAATATCGTCAATCAAAGAATCTTTAAAAACTTTTTTTACTGTAAAATAATCCAGCAACTAAATTAGGCAAATCCATAAACAGCACAAAAACTTCCATTAATGTGACTGTGCACAAATTCAAACCATCGCCAAATTTTACTAATTTTGGAAACATTTCGGATGAAATTGTTTAGCGCTATTTTATGGTGATCAAAAGTATCTTAGCATATGGCGACAATATCTCTTTAACAAAATACCGTTTTACAAAGTAAGGAGGGGGAGCATTATCCAATGGTATCCCAAAACGATTTAACATTTTAAATAGCACCAAGAACCGACAATAATTGAAAATTTCCAAAATAACTAAAGCAAGTTTGAGGGGATCCACGGGCGAGCGGCTACATTTTTTTAAACAGTTCGTTCTTCGATCGACATACAGAGAAGGTAAGACTCCATGTAAAAAAAAATAAATAAGTATTAACTGATAAATCTTTTTAAACATGTAAAGTTTAATTTCATATTTCGGAAATTCTTCAAATTTGTATATGCTTAAATGTCGTGCTTTCGTTTCTAATTGAATACTATTTTGTTCCTTATACTTATTGCTATTTTATTTTAATGAGTAAGGAAGAAGCTCGATTTTTAATCACGTCGAAAAGGTTTGTTTTAAATTCTTTCGCTTAAAACAGAAAACAAGGGCAAGTAACAATTGCTTCTCAAAATTATTACTGACCCAGGCAACGCCGGGTATTTTAGCTAGTTAACTATAAAATTTCTCGTCATGGTACGATGTGTGCAAATTGCTCCTTTATTAGAGATATATACCGTAAAATTTGACTTGTTCAAATAGTTACATATGAGAGAGAAATGTTTAACATTGACTGAGCAAAAGTTAAATTCATCATTGCCAAAATGACTTAAACTTAAAACCCGAGCGCGAAGTTATTTTTACTCAATGTCTGACCAGCAAAGTAATTGCTTATTGGATCTAGTTTTGCCTTGTTAAAAAAATCACTTCTTTGCTTCTCAAACGTTGCCAAAAAAATTATCTAATTATAAATTAAATTCGCAACTCCAGAGCTCGAATACGCTACCTTGCGGTGATTAATAATACTAAAGAAAAAGGTAAAACATTCCATTCCACGTGTTTTCTTTGGGGTAAATTACAGGCTTTTGACAGTTTGTGGTGTAATCTTATTTCAGAAGAGTAGAAAAGAAAGCTTCCCACAAACACAATGAAAAATTCCTGTCATTCACTAAGCGTCAAAGCAAGTTATAAGTTACGGCATTTGTTTGTCTTAACTTTTTCATCCGCCATTAGACAGTGGCTGCAGCACCCCCTACAGTTTACTGGAATTGCGGATTATTGAATTTTAAGTGATGCAACAATGAAACATTTGCGTCTCGCAAGCTATCGCGTGAATTTCATTATCGGTGACATCAGGCTTGTTACTCGATCAATATGTATATGAGGATTCAAGTTATATCTCAGAAATGACACAGCAAATGCATCAAAGTGCCTTCTACTTTCTTCCAACAATTACAAAAAATGGTGGATTTTTGAGATTACCTTTCTGGTGAGAATTTTTTTCCAGCGGATCTGATCTTTAAAAAAGAAATGGCTAAAGGATGGAAAAAACGTTTGATGAATTGCTTGAGAGTGCATAAGAGAATGTTAAAATTCCTTGGAAGCAAATTTTCGCCAGACTATTCCGCATTCAGACTTAGGTTCTTCTTCAAGGCTTTGAGTTTTTTCAAAAAATTTGAAGAAGCACGTTTTCAATTCAATACTAACAATAGGGAAATGTAAAAAATTGGACTTTTTTTCGAGCTTTATTGCTGAAGCACAGAATTCCATTATGTTTTCTATCAAAGATACAGCTCCTTCTTAATAGTGGCGTGACTATAAGAAGACGCTGTATCGTTACTACACTAAAAAAAATAAATAAATAAATAAAAATTAATTTGAATTTTGGCATCTGGAATTCTCAATTATGTTTTTTTTCTACCACGAGTGTGTGTGTTTTGTGTCTGTGTGCAGGTATGAGTGTGTGTAGTTGTGTGGAGATGAGTGTTTGTGGTAGGGGGGGAATGTGTATGTGTGTAGGCATATGTGTTTGTGTCTGTGTGCAGGGCATGGGGTGTGTGGGTAGTTGTATATATGTGTAGTGTGTTTGTATCTATGCGTGTGTAAATGTGTGTGTTTGTGTGTGGTTTGTGCGCCGAGGCATGAGTGTGTGTATGCGTGTGCGTGTAGGACATGGATGCAACCTGGAGACGGCTTTCGCTAGAGGAGCAGCATCGTGAGGAGCCGGTCGACGGTGATGCTGCAGAGGGTGCTGGTGGGAAAATAAAATAACACATCAAAACAGTCAAGTGAGAACAATAAGCAATCGTGATTGCTCAAAAAAAAAAAAAAAAAAAAACTGCAGTACAACTAGAAACCCGCTAGGGAACTAGGATTCCGTAAACGTTTATAGTAACATTACAGGTTCTTTGCAAGTGAAATTGACAGCGTTACTTAAGAAGAAGATTCTGTGCCGTTACTAGAAAAAATTACGGAAGTTCATTTTCACACAAAATTTTCTATTAATATTGCAGTTTCATTTTACTTTGTACTTCCCAGCAGCAATAAAAATAATTTGAATGCTTAATTCACTAGAGCTTTATAACAAACAACTCATAATGCTTGATTTGATATTCCCAGAGAAAAAAACTTTATTTACTTCATATTAGTATTTTTTTAGTTATAAAATAAATTACGGAATATTTAAATTCATCCCTTAACGAGCTGATGTGTGCATCACATGACTTCCTCTTACGCCAATTTAATGAGATTAGCGCCTTGGAGTAAGCAAAGAAACACTTTGAATATTTTCACCCCAAGTTTGTTGCGAACTGAAGCAAAAAAAAAAAAGTTTTATACAGATTAATTTTCCCAATATTGGACATTTTAATGTGATTCAATGGTTAACTCTCTAAATATCGCCAATAGTGGGCAAAATAAAACCAAATTTTTTAAAAAACGCCATATTTAAAAACGCCATTTTTTTTTTGTCTCCAAGTTGGCGAAAAATATTGGCGACCAAAAGCTTGGGTATGTCGCCAAGGGTTTGCCAAAGTATAACACCACTTGAGTTTGAATCGATATTAACAATGATTTCCCTCCAAAAAGGTGTAAAATACCATCTTTGGAACATCCGAATACAACAAAAAGAGGAGGTGCACAACTAGACCGCACTAGGAGTCCACCTACCAAATTTCAACTTTCTGGGACATACCGTTTTTGAATAATGCGAGCCACACACGTACATACAGACGTCACGAGAAAACTCGTTGTAATGAATTCGGGGATCGTCAAAATGGATATTTCAGGCGTCTGTACGTTCTTAGAGATATATCCACGTGTGGTCGGGTTGAAAAAAAAAACTCAACATTCAATCGGGGGCAAGCAAAATGGAAATTAAGGCCTATTTTTGGGTCAAAATTTTTTCGTGAATACAATGCTTCCTTTACTTCGTAAAAGGAAGTAAAAATGGAACTACTTTTGTATCTCGTAGAATGGTGCTCTTCCAGCTTTTCTCCCTTTAAGTGCTATTTAATCTGCTGTCGTTTTAAAAGCATCTTTCAGTATAATTTTCCAAGCCAGGGAGCTCGTGAGATAGAACTCTTTTATGGGCTTCTTTCGCTATTAATTATTCAGCGCCCTTATTTTAGGTCCCGTGCTACGTCAAGTAGAGGTCAGAGGCGCGGAAATATTTTATGAGAAGGTATAAAGAAGACTATTTCCAGGCAATTTATTTTAGCTTTGATGTCTAACTCAAAATATTTAGACATCGTGTTAGAGAACTTCTTTTCCATCAAAACGTAAATTATTCAAGACCAAAACAAGCTAATGTGTGCATCACATTACTTCCTTTTATTCTAATTTAATGTCGTTTTCCCATTATTGGCAATTTTAATGGGATTCAATTGTTTATTCTCCAAATATCACCAACAGTGGCCAATTTGAAACCAAATTATAGAAAAAAAAATGCCAAATTTGTCGCCAAGTTGGCGACAAAACTTGGCGAACAAAGGACTGGCGATATATCGCCAACTGTCCGCCAAATTATAACACCACTTGAGTTTACATCGAAATTAACAATTAATTCTCCCCAAAAAAGAGGCAAAAGACCCCTTTAGAAACTCCCGAATGCAACCAAAAGGGGAGGTGCACAACTAGACCCCACTAGGAGTCTACGTACCAAATTTCAATTTTCTAGGGCATACCGTTCTTGAATCATGCGACAGACATCCGCACACATGCAGTCTTTTGGTCGCCAAGTTTTGTCACCAACATGGCGTCAAATTTGGCAGTTTATTTTTTTTTTTTTTTTGAGCAATCACGATTGCTTATGCTTTCATTTGACTGTTTTGGCGTCCCATCATTTTATTTTCCCACCAGCACCCTCTGCAGCATCACCTTCGACCGGCTCCTCACGATGCTGCTCCTATAGCGAAAGCCGTCTCCAGGTTGCATCCATGTCCTACACACACGCGCCTAGATACACAACTACACACACACACACAAACTCTTACACACGCATACACAAACACATACACACATATACACAAACACATACACACAAATACATATACACCCGCATACATACAGAAACCTACACATTCATGCCTGCACACAGACACAAACACATATGACTACACACACATATACATACCCCGCCCCCACGCACACAAACACTCATACACACAACTACCAACACTCATGCCTGCACACAAACACAAACTCACATGACCACATACACATACCCTCTACACACAAACACACATACCCCCCCCCACACACACAAACACACACGCCCCCCCCCCCCCCCCCACACACACAAACACACACGCCTACATAGACACACACACACACTCGTGATTGCGAAAAACATAATTTGAATTCAAGATGACAAAATTCAAATTTTTTAAATTTTTTTTGTTTTGTTTGTTTTAATTTGGCCACTGTTGGTGATATTTAGAGAGTAAACTATTGAATCACATTAAAATTGCCAGTAACTGCCATTTCATTTTCATGGGGTTCCCAGGAAAGTTGTGAAAACACACACACACGGTTAAAATAGTTTTAAATAATGTCCGAAGGATAGGGTCTGGTGGGGGAAAGTTGTCAATGGGGTAAAGTGGTCATAAATGGCTATAGCTTGGAATTTAATTTTCGAATGAATATGAAAATTTTAATTTAGGGTAGTGCATTTAGAAACTACATTTTGAATACAAAATTTTAGAACTAGTAAAATTTAATTTGGTAAAAAAAAATTTTTTGTGTAAAAATGAAAATTTTTAAAATCTAAACACCTCTTTTAACTTCCTTGGGGAATTTTGTTTGCTAGAATTATGAACAGATTGACTGCGCATTAAGCTTCCTACATGTCTCAAGAACTCTTACTCATTAGCAGCTAGCTGAATCTATTTTGGATAATTTTTTGGAACAATTTGAGCAAGATGGGGTAAAGAGGTCATAATATTAGGCTTAACGAATATTGTTCTTCTAAAGTCACTTAATGTTTAAGCATAAGATAGATATAAATTAAATATTAATTTCACTTAATATGTATTGTTTTTAAAATAAACTGGGTTAAATATACGAGTATATGCGTATGCATACGCATATACTCGTGTAGGCACGTATAATATACGTATTCACATAAATGCACTAATAAATACGTATTTGGGTATCTGCAAGTATTTTTTATCTATACAGATATACATTCGACTATACACGTATATACCCGCTTATGCTCGTATATATACGAACACTTACATACTCAGGGAGACACGTATATACACGTACGTACTCGAGCAGACACTTACATACAAGCATATGATATACATGTATAGTCTAAACTCTTGAGCAAATTATTAAAAGATGTTGGACGGGAGGATAAGAAGCAAGAATCATAAGAAACATATAGACAAAAACTCGACGCTGATGCACTACATGCACGCAAAGCCAGAATCTTATGGATGCAAAACAGGTCATAAATCTATTACACAAAGATACGGCCGTAGCTGTAATACATACATCGCAATTACTCTGTTGCAATCAGGAGACTTTTGAAAAACTTCCATCAGTTGCTGCGCCTTTGTTGCGATTCGTGTATTAGAGCTACTTCAGGGTGTAACTTTTAACAACTGCTCTAAATATTTCTTTAAAACTGAAATGTAGGGTAAATTCATCTTTGGGTAACAAATTTGTGAGCTGTTTTGCATCCATCAGTTTCTGACCTTGTGTGCATGTAGAGCGTCAGCGACCATAAGTTCATTATGATTATTTACTTCTTGTCCTCCTCTTTCACACCGCATAGATTTTGCCCAAGATCTTGGATTCATTCTGTAAGCATTAATGTATATTAGCGGATATACTCGTGGATATATGTGGATACATGTACTGGTGTATATACGTAAATGCACGTATATACGTCTAACAGGTATATAATCGTGTTAACACGTAAACATACGTATATACACGTACTTCCATATATATATATATATATATATATATATATATATATATATATATATATATATATATATATGTATGTATATATATATATATATATATATATATATATATATATATATATATATATATATATATATATATATATATATATGCGTGAGTAGACACGTACCAAACACGCACTGGATATATCCACGAATTAACTCGTGTATACCCGTCAGGGCCGGATTTAGGAGAGGGCAGACGGGGCTACTGCCCCAGGGCCTCCACGACAAAGGGGCCCCCACAGTAAAATTTTTACAAAGTATCCTAACTTTCACGGGTAAGCAAATTTTACATTTTTTCTCCCCTATGAATTATTATAATCATAATATAAAAAAAATAAAGAGCAGTAACTTCAGGATGTATTTACTATTAACGTGCTAATCGAAAATATCGGATATATACATTTATATCAAAATATTCGGATATATATCAAAGTATCGGATATTTTCGAAAATATGATGATCTTTTCGAACCCTGATTATGGGCCTCCACTCCTTCGTTGCCCCGGGGCCTCCACACTTCCAAATCCGGCCCTGATACCCGTATAAGTATTTATGCACACTTTTATATGCGTATATACGTCGACTCGAGCATACACGTACATACTCAGGTATGCACGTGTATATTCAAGATACACGTGCAAAAACGCATATGATGTTCGTTTATACGCGTATATACTCGCATATACGCGTGACACGTATATACTCGTGTCGATACGCATACACTCCTGTAGGTAATCACGTATACATGCTCATATACTCGTGTATACACGTATATACTTGAGTAGGCACGTGCATGCATGTATCTGATGTATACTTGTATCTATTCATATATGAACATGTTTTCTCATGTCTATATGACACGTATAGTATACTCGTGTATACCCGCATACACTCGTACATATACTTGTAACTATAAAAATACCCGAAATATACAAAAATTAGGGTTATTTATAACGGTTTTGCAGCTATTTTTAACTATGACCACTTTACCCCATGCTATGACCACTTTCCCCCACCCCATGGGGTAAAGTGGTCATAAATACAAAGGGAAATGAAAGTGCTATAAAACTACTTAAATCAATATATTTTTTCCTGAAATTCAATGTACCGTGCTCTTTAATAATGCAATGTAAAATAACATCAAAAAGAGTTCAAGTGTTTAAAGAATTTATTGTATTTATTATCCACCTAAGTTGAAAACGTACGATTCTATGACCACTTTACCCCACCAGACCCGTACTGTGTACTTCATAAAAACTTGCCCAAAAAGACCCTACTCTAAGGAAAGCGTTTTTGATCAGTATTCTGGAATTGATATATTTCTTAAGGTTTTATCGAACATCACGTATATGACGAGAGTAGTAGATGACGAATAGCTTTCCAGGGCGAAAAAGGAAATTCTCTAGTACGACTAACCATTCCTTCGATCCATTAAGTTGGAGTTTGGTTTTCCTATCCATTGGTCTGAACAGCAGTAATGGTAATTTTATGTAGAAGAGATAGAGTTCTTTTGAGCAATGTCCTTTCGTTTGAGATTTATTCATAGTAAAGTCACTAACTAATCCACAGCATATTTTTTGTGTGCAAAGAAAAACTACATAGGTCAAAAGAATTTTTCATTTTTTAAATTATTTATTTATTTATTCTTTTTTAAATGAGCTCTTTGCTTAATATTAGTTTTGTTTGTTTAATTATTTTCTTAAGCTTCTATCAACAAATACCATGATGAGAAAAGTGAATAAAATTGATGCAGGGGGCGATTTTAATATAAAAAACTATGCCATTAATAACGGGGTCGTCAAAAGACGAACTTTTGGCAATCAGCTAGAGGGCAGTGCGGTTAGGGAGCACGCTACTGTTGACGGAGTTTACATTAGTTGGTGCGGAAATTAGTTATAATGGGGTCGTTTCCAAAATTTTAAAAGTATTTTTTTCTGAAAGAGCATGCTTAAAAACATAGGATCTAACCATTTTTTAAATAATTTGTTTATGTTTAATATTTTTAAGAAATTACTTAAATCGGAACGCTTTCGTTGTTTACGTTTCAGTCGTGTGACGTCACAAACGAGGAAATGCCATTCAGTGTTGCCATTCACGGTCCAAAATATTTAATTCGCATCTTTACTCACGTGTATTGGCAACGATTGGGTTGATAGCAAGCGTAGAGCACAATTTTAATTTGGGCCGTGGTAGCCTGATCGGTAGGGCATTGGACTCGGGGCCGGAGGGGCTCGGGTTCGATCCCCGCTGGTCGAAGACCCACCGTCGTCATTAAAGGGGACTGGGCGACGTTAAATATGCTCGTGGTCTCAATGTCCTCCAAGTGAAACGATACCTCTGGGGGTGCTAGTACCAGGTAGCTATTAGCTCTTGGACTAGTTCTAAATTCTCATTAACTGTTCGATCCGGTGATGGTGCTGCCATCTATCGGTATATAAAATAATGGAGGCAAGGCACTAGTATGCAGACCTCGACATAAATACAGTTGTAGTCAGTTGTGACTCTTGAATAGAATAGACAATTTTAATTCGCTTCTTGATTATCCTAACGTGGAATCGCGGTAGAAAGATGCGGCAAAGTGCATCATTTGTGACGTCATCAAGACCACGCCTTGTTTGAAAAATTGGACATTTTAAAAAAATAATTAAAAAATAACTTTTGGGAAAATGAAAGTATTTTCTGGGTCCATGTTATTTTTTTTTTTTTTTTTTACTTATTCTATCAATTTCAGTGACAAAAAGTACTACTTTTGACTGAAGGAAACAAATCCATTGTAGAGTCGTAGCAGCATAGAGTAAATTCTGTTAATTCGCTTTTAAATACAACACAACTCAATAACTTAGAAACATAAAGAAACCAACTGCTACATAAAAATTCAGAAAGCGAATCGCATCAGGATCTGTAGTTTCGTTTTCATGCTTTCCAAACATTTCTAAATATAGCAAAATATAAACCGTAAAAGACGAACAACCTGTCAGTCTTAGATAAAAACTCCTTAGGTATGAGTAGAAAACAAATTTTAAAATCAATAATTGCGCTGCTTGGTTTCTTACCTAAGAATAGAATAAAGGAACAAAAGCGTCAGATTTTTAGAACAGGAAACTTTTCCGGGATGATTTAGTTTAAAAGATTCTTTTTTCAACAATGTGTATCTCTAAGTCCTCGGTAATATGTGTTTGCTCGAAAATATTTTCGAACATTAGACATTTACGGTCGTGGGCTTTAAAAAGAGACCCACGTAAAAATAGTCACTTGAATAAAGTGCACCACATTAGATATTTCCCACATAAAGAACCGAATTCTTTTTCTTTTGAAGTTACATATTTATTTTTCTAAAAAAAGTTGAGAAATGTTTTTAATAAAACAAGATTTTTTCGGAATTTATACAAAAAGTTTTGTATACAAAAATAATAAACGTTTTTGAAATATATCAACTTATTAGTATTTAAATATAAAAATTTCAAGCAGTTGTTCTATCAAGCAGAAAGAAAATTAAATCCTGAAAATTTTCTAATAAACTGTTAGTATTGAACCTGTAATGATTTTTTACTTCCTTTTACAAAGAAGGAAGCATTGTATTCGCGAAAAACTTTTCACTCAAAAATCGGCCTTAATTTCCATTTTGCTCGCTCCCGAATGAATATTGATTTTTCTTTTCAACTTGACCACACGTGGATACGTGCCTAAGAACGTATAGACACTTGAAGAATTCATTTTGACGATCCCCGAGTTAATGACAGCGAGTTTTCTCGTGACGTCTGTATGTATGTGCGTATATGAGTATGTGTGTATGCATCTCGCATAACTCAAGAATGGTATGTCTTAGAAAGTTGGAATTTGGCACATATACTCCAAGTGGAGTCTAGTTGTGCACCTTCTCTTTTGGTTGCATTCGGATGTTCCAAAGGGGGTCTTTTACACCTTTTTGAGGTGAAATCATTGTCAATTTCAATGTAAACTCAAGCGGTGCTATAACTTGGCAAACACTTGGCAATACATCGCCAAGCTTTTGGTCACCATGTTTTGTCGCCAACTTGGTGACGAATTTGGCGGATTTTTTTTTTACTTTTTTTTTAAAATCTGGTTTCAATTTGGCCGTTTTTAGAGAGTTAACCATTGAATCACATTAGAACTGCCAATATTGGGAAAATTTCTCTGTATAAAACGTTTTCGTTGCTTCGGTTCGCAACAGACTTGGAATGAAAGCATTTAAAGTGTTTTTTTGCTCACTCCGAAGCAACAGGGGTCGAAGTAGTCCTATATATCCTATAATTTCAAAAAAAGCATCCAAATCGTCCTATATTTCCTATATTTTACAAAAATGTCCTATATTTCCTGTATTCCCGTTTTTTACTCAATATATCTTTTAAAAGGAACAGTAAATAAACTTTCTGACATCGGATTTTTCGTTGAAAATATGTGCCCAAACGAATTTCAAATTAAAAAACTCAACTGACTGACTGAATCCTACGACAGGCATCTTCACTCATTGGCTACAGCAATGTGACGTCACTCTATAGTGGGTGGAGTTTCGAAAACTAAATCTGAAGTTGGTTTTAGAATTTTGCGCTTGGGGGAGGGGGGAGGAGGGCAACAGTCATTTGTTTTGTTTTCCATCATGGTTTTCGTTGGTATATTGGTATGTGTTGTGTTCAGTGCATTTTCTGATCGGAATGTTCTAATCTTCTCTTTGCAATCTTTTTTTTGAGCAATCACGATTGCTTATTGTTCTCACTTGACTGTTTTTGGCGTCCTATCATTTTATTTTCCCACCGCACACACACACAAACACATACACACACATGCAATTACACACATACACAAACACTTACATACAACTACCCACACATTCATGCCTGCACACACATACACATACACCCCCCACACACATTCATACACACAACTACCCACACACTTATGCTAGCACACAGACACAAACACACATGCCTACACACAAATACACATACCACTACACACAAACACACATACCCCCCCACACACACAGACACACACGCCTACATACACACACTCGTGATTGCGAAAAACATAATTTGAACTCAAGATGTCAAAATTCAAATTATTATTATTATTATTATTATTATTATTATTTTTTTTTTTTTTGTGGAATTTTGGGATTGTGGAATGTTAGTTCCTTATGATGTTAAAACGTAGTTTGTGGTAATAAGTGGAATTATAATGGCGAAATTGCATCGCTCAACCAAATTTCGTGTGGAGTGGCTGAATTAGGAGGACATTAATTGTACAAATTTTGGTGCATGGTGCACTAAAGGAAAAGATGATTTTACCACTTTTTGCCATTTGTCGGTCACTTCTACCCCTGTTGAAGCACTATTATCTATAAATTGGAGTAAAAGGAAGTCATGTGATGCACACATCAGCTCGTTTTTCTTAATCATCTTATTCTTTGTTTTAGAGCTTGACTAGGGCAGACCGGGGCACATTTTCGCGGATTTTTTTCAATGGATTTTCTAATTTTTATGTTTTAATTTAGGAAATTTCAGATATTGCGGTTTTATGAAGCACTTAATGGAGTCAAAATCGGTATTTTCAGTTGCTGCTCAGCTTGTATTTTAACCGTTAAAAAAATAATTTTAGAGTCCAAGTCGGTTGCGTAAACGTGCCCCGGACACGGGGCACATTTACGCATATTTATTTTGACACCTAACTTGGTTCTGTTAGTGTTTTGAACATAATGTCTTACTTTCGCTAAAATAAAGCAAATTTATTAAACTGAATCTATATATATATATAAATGAATGTTTGTCTGTATGTCATCCATGAACCCAAAAACTACCCGGCAGATTTGGCTGAAACTTTCACCGTTTGTTATTTTTGGTACTGGGAATGTTTATAGACCAGTTCGAAAAAAATCCGATCGATAGTTCCTTTTTTATTCCAATTTAAGTCACGATCCATTGGATAAATACGAATAAAATGATCGGCTGCAGAAATTAACTCGCGTGAAAGATCTCATTGATAAGAAGTTAGCTGTTGCCATTTTTCTTGAGTTTG
Organism: Uloborus diversus; assembly: GCF_026930045.1. Lineage (NCBI taxonomy): Eukaryota > Metazoa > Arthropoda > Arachnida > Araneae > Uloboridae > Uloborus > Uloborus diversus. The sequence continues at coordinate 262,745,439 of NC_072731.1, forward strand.
AACAAATAAATTCTTTCTTTCTTGTTTTATGGCTTTTCATGCAACGGGGGGATTTAAAACTTTTTCTATTTGATATTTTTAGCGATGGATTGATCTTGCAAACTGCGTGAGTACAAAATTTGAGTATAGTCACGGTTTCACTCGATACCTGGACCGGTTATTATGAAAATTGCTATATATATGTATTTTTCCACGGAGAAGGTGCATAATATGCTCATTGAAGCCACTCGCCACCAGGTGGCACTGCAGAGTAGCAACTTCTGCCCCGTTCAACCGATTGTCATGAAAATCAGTATAATGATGTATTTTTTTTGTTGGCGTAGCAACGCGCGTCGGGTACAGCTAGTAGTGTATAAAGTAGAAACTAAACGGGCATGAAGACAGCACTACATGGTAATTTATAAGATACGATTGTAATTTATAAGATACGAATTTGTTACTCAATGAAAAATTAAATGATGATTTTTAAAACTAAATAGCCTGAAAATATTAAAAAGTTTGGAGACAGTTCGGAGCGAAAAAAGTGTCAGGGCACGTTTTGAAGTAAGACGCAGTAAGAACGTGTGTAAAGGTACTCAGACGTCAACGCGTAAACTTGCTCCATCGGCAAGTTTGGATTTATTTTTAGCGTGCAAAAGAATTTAATAACTTTTCAGTTCATACAAGTACAATTCTTAAAAAAGGATAAAATTCTGCTAAATTTTATATATTTGTTACTTCTTAACCAAGTATTATTCGTTCACAATAAACTTCAAAACGTTCAACTATTGGTAGAAAACAGATTATTCTTTCTGCATGCTAGACCGAAGCTCGACTAATGCTTTAAAATTTGTGAAGATATTTGCTAGGGAGCAGCATCAATATGTTATGACTGTTGGCTCCCCAGTTATAATTCGTTTTGAAAAAAGGGCACTGCGTAAACGTGCCCCGGTCCACCCTACGTACATGTCAGGCTGTAACCAGACTTTCGTTTCGGGGATGGTTTTACCAAAAACATTTTTGCTGAAATCTGTATAAGCAATAACGTTTCATTTCATTTGTGTATATTCTATTAAATCTTGTAACTTTACGTTATTTAAATTAGAGGGTTCAGCTTTAAGGGCATAAACTGAGCAAATGTAAAAAACGGTGTATTTATTAAATGACGGAATTAAATATGATGTATATGTTACTGTTACAGTATATAATGCAGCTATATATTATATTGAATACCTAGTTATTCCATAAAATAACTAGCTATTCTATCAATTAACTAATGATAGACGGTTAAAGTGTAAAATAAACAATTTACCTAAAATGATATAACTAGGTATTTTATAAATAAACTAATGATAGACAATTAAAATGAAAAAGAAGCAATTCGCAACTCCAGAGCTCGAATACGCTACCTTGCGGTGATTCACAATACTAAAGAAAAAGGTAAAACATTCCATTCCACGTGTTTTCTTTGCGGTAAATTACAGGCTTCAGACAGTTTGTGGTGCAATGTAATTTCAGAAGAATAGAAAAGAAAACTTCCCACAAACACGATGAAAAATGACTGTCATTCACTAAGCGTGGAAGCAAGTTATAAGTTACGGCGTGTGTTTGTTTTACCTTTTTCATCCGCCATTCGACAGTGGCTGCAGCGCCCTCTATAGTTTATTGGAGATGCGACATTATCTAATTTATGCAGCGTGTAAGTGGTGTTTATGGAAACGTACCATAAAATCCTTTCTTACAACAAGGATTACTAAAGCGACACTTGGAATTACAAAGGAAATTATTTCAAAACAAAAACATTTTCTGTTGACACACTGGGTTTTACATGAGCATTTTGGGGATAACACAGGGGTGAAAGGTAAATGTATTTGTCAGATCGGTATTTCATGAAATAACTAGTTAAACCAAGAAATACAAGAGAGTTTTACACTTTAACGGATATGATCAGTTATTCTATGAAATAACAAGGTATTTCATAAAATAACGGATTTCATACTTTAACGGTAACACATACACTTTATATAACTTCACCCTTGTTTAATATTCGATGTCTTTTCAACAACTCAAGAAAAAGAATAAATGTGTGTACTCATACACGCCAATTCTAAGTAATACTTCTTAAATTCATAAATTTTGAGTTATAAGATAGGTTAAATACAGAGTTTGGAACTATGGAATTTTTGAAGAATTTTGAGGTTTTGTTAGCATCAGGTATTTAAAATTTGAAAGATACCGCTGTATTGTTACGTAGTGAAGAATATTTGCAAAAACTGGAATAAACATTAACACTGCAGATAAAGCACTGAGTTTGAAGACTGGGGTTGTTTCTTTCAATCAAAAGTAGTACCTTTTGTCACTGAAATTGATGGATTAAGCAAAAAAAAAAACATGGACCCAGAAAATACTTTCATTTTCCCAACAGTTATTTTTTAATTAATTTTTTAAAATGTCCGATTTTTCAAACAAGGCGTGGTCTTGATAATATCACAAATGATGCACGTTGGCGCATCTTTCTATATCACGTTTCCGCGTTATGATAATCAAGAACCGAATTAAAATTGCGCTCTACGCGTGCAATCAACCATATCGTTGCCAATACATGTGAGTGAAAATGCGAATTAAATATTTTGCACTGTGAATGGTAACACTGAATTTCATTTCATCATTTGTGATATCATAGGACAGGAATATAAACATTGAAAGCGCACCGATTCAAGTAATGTTTTAAAAATATTAAACTTAACAAATTATTTAAAAAATGGTCAGACCCTATGTTTTTAAGCATGCTCTTTCAGAAAAGAATACTTTTAAAATTTTGGAAACGACCCTATTATAATGTTTTTATTTTTCAAGTGAAATTTAGAAACAAATAAATAATAAATAAAACTAATATTTTTTTTCAACAAAAAAAAGCATAATAAAAAGCATTCTTTGGAATAGTTTCAAAAACCAGGTTTGAAAACTAAAAAAACACCCCTTAAATACGGCCCTGATATAAGCATGCGTATGTTTTTTGGAACTGCGTCACATTATTGTCCCAAGAATTGCGACTACAAAAATCCAGGAAAGTTAGAGATAGCGGCCTGTGCATTTTTCAACTGATATACTGTTTGACCACGGATTGTATGTAATTCGGCAATCTGCCAAGTAAAGTCGATTCCATCTGAATGAATCTAGCAGGGAAGAAGGGAAAATAATGATGGGATTTTGATGCACGCGTTTTATAATGTCACTAGTGCCTTATTCATTTATTGCATTTTCTAAAATAATATAAAAGGAAAAAAATAGTTTCCATGGAAACAACAAAAAGAAAATAAAATATTTTCATTTCGTTCAGGAACGTAAAAGCAAAATGGTAAGCTCGAAACGTTGTTGTAAATAAATAAATCAATTAGTTTCTGCCGTAAGAATATCGAATATACTCTAGATTTAAAAAATGTTGCTGTGAGCAAATTTTCACTTTTACAAAACTAAGGTTAAATAATAGAGAGGCAAAAGTGCACATCTGAAACAAACCAACTAACATCCCTATAAACTAATAGATATGTCCATTTCCGCCTATAAACCGGACATTAGCCTTTCTATGTAATCGATGGTCAAACAGTAAATTCCTTTTTAAAGATTAAAATATAACCCAGGTAGAACTGAACGCTGAAGACAAATTTCTAATCGAGCCTGAACATGTTCCTCATCTGTATTTGTACTGGTTCCGTTCTTCTTAGAGTAATAGAAAGCAAATGAATCTGAAATTCACGTTGAAAATCCGGAACGAGAAAGGCGTGGGATTTACGAATGAGAATTTATGGACCCAATGAATCCTCAGGCTTTGTTTTATTGTGCAGGGCGATAAGACAGCAGTAGAAATCTTTTTAGGATGTAGAAAGAATTTGAAAGATGTACAACAAATTAAGTTACAAAACTACGTTTTTGGTTATTTTTACTTCCTTTTACAATTTAGAAAGTATTGTATTCGCAAAAAAAATTTCACTCAAAAATCGACCTTAATTTCCATTTTGCTCTCCCCCGAATAAATGTTGAGTTTTTTTTTTTTTTTTTTCGATTCGATCCCCCATGGATAAGTGCCTAAGAACGTATAAACACGCAAAATATCCATTTTGACAATTCCCGAGTTAATTACGACGAGTTTTCTCATGACGTCTGTATATACGTATGTATGTCGCATAACTCAAGAACGGTAAGTCCTAGAAAATTGAAATTTGGTACGTAGACTCCTAGTGGTGTCTACTTGTGTTTCTCTCCTTTTGGTTTAATTCGGGTGTTTCTAAAGGGTTCTTTTACCACTTTTTTTGGGGGGGGGGGGAAATCATTGTTAATTTCGATGTAAACTCAAGTGGTGTTACAACAAATACGGACACTTGGCGATATATCGCCAGTCTTTTGGTTGCCAAGTTTTGTCACCAACTTGGCGACAAATTTGGCGATTTTTTAAAAAAATCTGTTTTAATTTGGCCATTGTTGGTGATATTTAGAGAGTAAACTATTGAATCACATTAAAACTGCCAATAATGGGAAAGTGACATTAAATTGGAGTAAAAGGAAGTCATGTGATGCACAAATCAGCTCGGTTTTTTCTTATTGCACTTATCATAATTTGATACTCTGTAAAGCTTCTTCTGCCGTGCGAAAGTAAACAGCAGTATCTGAAAAGTTTCCATTTTTCCTTTTTGTTTTTTAATTTTTTTGCTATCTATTGTTCTTAAGCTTTATTGCAAAGTTTGTTTATTTGTTTTCCGTTGAAAATAAAGCACGAAAAAAAATGTCAAATTCCAATATTTCCTCGGTTATATATGGAATACATGGCAAATTTCTTCAATCTCAAAAACTGATTTCTGCAAATACTGACCTCTACCTTTCTACAGCTGAATCGTATACGTTATCTGTAGCTAATGAAGCATGGCCCTGTGACAGTATGTGTAAAAAATCTCGTTTTTTTACTTCCTTTTACAAAAAAGGAAGTATTGTATTCGCGAAAAAATTTTCACCCAAAAATCGGCCTTAATTTCCATTTTGCTCACCCCCGAATGAATGTTGAGTCTTTTTTTCAACCCGACCACACGTGGATATGTGCCTAGGAACGTGCAGACACCCTAAATATCCATTTTGACGATCCCCGAGTTAATGACAACGAGTTTTCTCGTGACGTCTGTATGTACGTATGTATGTGCGTATGTGTGTACGTATGTCGCATAACTCAAAGACGGAATGTCCTAGAAAGTTGAAATTTGGTACGTAAATTCCTAGTGCGGACTAGTCGTGCATCTTCCTTTTTGGTTGCCATTCGGATGCTCCAAAGGGGGATCTTTTGCCCCCTTTTTTTGGGGAAATCATTGTTAATTTCGATGTAAACTCAAATGGTGTTATAATTTGGCGGACACTTGGCAATATATCGCCAAGTTGGCGACAAATTTGGCGATTCTTTTTTTTTTTTTTAATCTGGTTTTAATTTAGCCACTGTTGGTGATATTTAGAGAGTAAACTGTTGAATAATGTGGAAATGACATTAAATTGGAGTAAAAGGAAGTCATGTGATGCACACATCAGCTCGTTATGACTAAGAGTAATACTTTCACTAAACAGTGCTTTTGAGTAACTGAGATATACCTACTTCTGGCCTCAAAATTAGTTTTTGGAGTTTTCGTTTAAAGCAATCGTGTTAAGCCGAACCGTCTTATGAATATTTTATTCCTTTTTGGCTTAATTTCGCACTTTCTTAAAAGACAGCAATGTAAAAAGGCATAATAGTCTCAATTCTTCTTTATTTCATTACAGAGCCGCAAGAAAAACAAGAGCAACTGCTTATTGGTGCAATGTGCGATGTAAAGGCTCCTTTTTAGGAAGACAAAGAAGAAGAAAAAAAGGTCAGTGCCCTATTTTAAGATTGCATCGAAACTTTTATTAACTTCAAAATTTGTCTCAATGAAGAATTTTCTTAAGACCACCTTATTGGAGTATTCAGTGATATTAATCATATTGAAGCTGCAGAAAAATATGCACATTCAATTATCGCATATATACTTTAACACACTGTACTTTAAAAAGCATACTTTATCATACTTAAGTATACTCCATCAAAGTATACTTGATCCGTACAGGAGTATATTTGCAAAAATATACGTATTTTATTCTTTCCGCCTATGCTTTTGAAGCAATTTGCCTGCTATATATATACAAGAAGATTATAGTTCAAGTCTGAATTTCAAAACGATGTAACTTAAAGAAGGTCAGAATGACTTGATCACCAAAACTCCACAAAAAATCCCCAAAAAATTCCCAGTGAAGCCATAGGAAGTTTTTTCGTGAAGGAAAAATCGTTCCAAAATGTTCCAATAGATGGCGCTCAAGCGATAATTTAAGGGAGAAATCAACAAAAAGTTTTTGTTAAACATGGACAGGCTGTTTGCCCAAAAAGAAGATTCCAAAGGTTTGCAAGCAATTTATTCGTATACAGCGGAAATAGTGTAGTGAAAAGAAAGAGGCAAACTTGATGAAACAAGCTCCTTACGGATGATTAACATATTAATTGTTCGATGCACCCTCTAACTTGCTCTGCTACTACAGTGAAACCTGTGTAAGTTGACCACTTGCGGTGCAATACTTTGGTGGTCAACTTAGACAGGTGGTCAACTTATAAAGGGGGGTAATGATGATGATGATTATTTTTTTTTTTTTTTTGTAAGTCTTGCACCATGCATTCATTTTTTGCCTAATTGACACTTACTCTTTCTCTTCAACTCACTTTCATTGTTTAGCATTACTTTGAAACAATAATTTAAGATGTTATTCAAATATTTTTAGAGATTATTTTCCCAGAATGACGTATAATGTGTCGTGCAAATTTAAAATTTCAGTAAATTGATCAAAAAAAAAAGTCTTATTGTTTATGAAAAGTTAATCATTTTATATTAATAGTTCCTAAAAAAATATAGTTAATCAAAAAATAAAATTTTTTTCGTTTAACATCGAAAGAAAAACAAGTTTGGAGAATAAAAGGGTTCTTAGTAGTTTTCCCATGTGGTTAAACTCAAAAGGAGGTTTAGTTATGCTGTTGTTTCATTAGTTGGTAAAATGCTGGTCTGGCATCAAAAATATTCTTGGAAAGCTATAAAAAAATAATAAAAATAATAATTTGTTGAATAAAATTTTTAAAAATAAACCAAGTGGTCAACTTACAAAGGTTTTTTTACAATACTCCAAACCAAACTTGGTGTTCATTAGTGGTCAAGATAGACAGGTGGTCAAGATAGAGAGGTGGTCAAGTTACAGAGGTTTTCTTTCATTATATAAGATAGGAATAATTCCGTTCCTGACAAAAGCGGTCAACATAGACGGGTGGTCAACTTACAAAGGTGGTCAACTTTACAGGTTTTACTGTAACTGGTAACTGGATGCCTATGTTTCATTCTAAAACAGTGGTTATCTGAGCCGAGTGTATGATTGAGATGATGGCTTAGCAATGATGATGTCTCCACAAGAGCAATTTGAAACCAGATTGTGCCATCTATCGGAACATTTTGGAATCTTTGTTTTTTTTGAGCAATCACGATTGCTTATTGCTTTCATTTGACTGTTTTGATGTGCTATCATTTTATTTTCCCGCCAGCACCCTCTACAGCATCACCGTCGACCGGCTCCTCACGATGCTGCTCCTCTAGCGAAAACCGTCTCCAGGTTGCGTCCATATGCTACACACACGCGCATACATACACACATACACACACACACACACCTAAGCAGAACTACTTACACACTCATGCCTGCACACAGACACAAACACATATGCCTGCACACACATACACATTCCCCCCCTACCACAAACACTCATACACACAACTACCCACACACTCATACCTGCACACAGACACAAACACACACGCCTACATACACACACACACTCGTGATTGCGAAAAACATAATTTGAATTCTAGATGTCAAAATTCATTTTTTTTTTTTCCGCAAAAAATATTCCCATGGTCGAAAGACTATTCTGGTAAAATATCAAGTCATTCTGATCAGCAGTTTTTAAATTAGAGCGTTTTGAAATTGTGACTTTAATTACAATCATCCTGTCCATTTAAATCTTTCGACAAAGATCAAGAGCATAAGATCTCTACGACTCAAGCAACCCCGGGGGCTAAACGCTCCCTAAAAGATGGTACCAATCGCCACCTCCACAGTTTAGGTATAATACTGAGAAGGAAGCTCGGTCGCTGTATCTTGTACCCAAAGTAACTGCTGGTGACCAACCCCCCATCTCTCGGGCCTGCGGATTTCATGATACCTACCTTTCCTATTGCCTGCAAGTATCTTACAATTTTTATCGTCATAACTCTGCTCTCTGACTTTCAGTGTAGTATTCATAAGAGAATTACGATGATGAATTATAATTTTACTGCTGCAGCAGATTTTTCCGTTAATGACAGGAAATACCTTTCTATTTACATGATTTGGTTTGATTTAAGCTCAAATTTCAGTTACAAGCTACAGAAAAAGAATTACTAATTAGCTGACTCTTGAGAAGCATTCACGCTGAAAATAACTCCAAGTGATTAGTTGACATAGTCAATGTGTTGTTAAATCGTAATCAAATGCGAGACAAAACAAAAAGCGCATTAAAGTAATATCAGTTAGACTTCGATTTTTTTCAAAAAGTTCGATTATGTGTAACGATCGATTATGCGTAACGTAATCTCTATGTCTTCAATTTCAATTTTTCATATTCTCCTCTAGTTTTTACAAGTTTTTTTTTTTTTTTTTTTCAACTCGTGAAAAAAAAGGACAAACTTTAGAATAGTGTTTTAAATCCATCATCAAAAAGTTTCACTTTCTAACCTATAGACGGCGCTAGTTGTTTCAAAGTCGATAGTAAAGATTCAAAAAGTCGTTAAAGTAATTTTTCAAAGTGCAAACAAAATGTTAAGACAAATGCGCGACCAAAATCTCTAAAATGATCCTCATTGTTTGAAGCAAAAAAAAAAAAAAAAAAAAGAAAAAAAAAAAGAAAAGAAAAGAAAAAATCAGCAATAATCTTTATATATGATAACAATTAGAAAATAACGAAATTTGAAACGATATTCTACTATACGATGTACAGTCGGACCTCCATATATCGAAGTAGCGAATTGCCGGAAAAAAATTCGACATATAGAAACTTCGATAGATAGAAACGATCTTATTTTATCCTAAAAATCTCCTAAAACATAAAAATTAAAGCTCATCCCTTTCACAATTTTCGTGCATGAAACCTAATTTCTAATTTATACGAGCATCGGATTAAATGAAAGTTAATAATTAAAAAAATAACAGAAATTACATTTTTTCGCCTTCATACATCTTCATTCTTCGGCAATTCAACTTGATCCGAAACCTTGCGGGAATTTCATTTTGACGATGTAACCGTGAGAAAACTAAAAAATCAATCTGCTTAACTTGAATGATTTTTACTGCAGCTAAAAAAACTAGGAATCATAATCAACAGACAAAAGGGCTAACTTGAAACTGATTTTACAATGTTAGTGGTTACAACTAAGATATTGGAAATAAAATTGAGGGGATTTAAGAACTCCAGAGCGAAACAACGACCTACCTACACACACCTCAACCCCAGATTCCTTATGAGTTTCGTAGCAACCTTTAGTGAACATAAATTTCTCCCCTAACCTTTATTTTTCAAAAGAAACAATCTAAAATGAAAAAAAAAAAATCTACGAATGTCTCGAAAAAAAAATCGATATGTAGAGATTTTTTCGATACTTAGAAACAATTTTTTCAATGTAATGAGCATCGAAATTTTTTGGGATTTCGATATACAGTGCCCGCCGCTTATTAAAATCACATTCGTTCTGAGGACATTTGATTTTATAAAGCGGTTGATTTTATAAACCGGCACTCATGCACTGAAAACAATAAAAGGTTTTTAAGTATAAATACTCTAAAAAAAAGAAATAAATTACGATTAGTTGTATTTTATTTTTAGTCTAGTTGTATTGTATTATTTTAGTTCAGTTGCAAAATACAGTTGACATATTAACTTACATAAGGTAAATTTTTTAAATTTCACAAGGTCTTAAAATATTGACTTATTGTCGTTTGAATAAGAGAATTTGAAAGTAAAGATTGAGAAATCTCTTATTTAATTGCACCATTACACTAACTACATTTAAGAAACTTGTCATACTTATTCAAAATTTCGAATTAATCTTTCACACTCAAGTCGTCACGATTTGCTAGCTAACAATTTTAACTCAATTGTAAAAATGAATTGTCAACCCCTGTAGACAGCTGAATGAGCACGAACTGATTGACTCAGTGGTAAGTGAGCAGGGCTGCATGTCGAAACAGTTCTGCGAAGTGGAAACAGGCATCACCAACTAAATATATGGCTCTGAAACAATTCTCTTGAGACTGCTTCATTTTTTCTTCTTTTTTTTTTCATTCAACTCCCCAAGGAAAACAAAACGTACAACCTAACCTTATTTTTTCGTTTTTGTTTATGTGGAATTCGTTATTTTATTAGTTCTGCTATGTTTTAAATCCTTGAAAAAAAAAAATAAATAAAATCCTCGTTCTATTCAAAAAAGAATTAACATATGCTCTCCAAAAGTTTGATTTTATAAAACGGCGAGGATGATTTTATTAAAGGATAAACCTAACATGTTTTGATATAGAAATGATTCTGTTCTTCCAGATTTGATTCTATAAAGCGGCTGATTTTATAATCCAGTGATTTTATTAGTGGCGGGCACTGTATAGGAAATTTCAAGATGTGGAAGTTCGATATATGGAGGTTCGACTGTATTTTGAATAATAAAATATCCTCACAAAAGTAAATACTATCCCCCAGAAGAAGAAAAAAAAAAGCGAAGACAGACGACAATAGTAAATTCTTGCTTTTCCGGATAAAGGTCCTGATCCGCATTCGGAAGGATCCGCATTTCCTCGGAATAGCAAGAGGCAGCGGAGGGAAAAGAAGGAATGCACTAAATGACGGATAGCTTGTCAGCCGGATAGAAGCCGGATGGGGGAATCTTGGGGCTTATTGGATCGATGGGACGCTTGTTTTGCGTTCGAGACTCCCGGGCTTAAGAGGGGTCGAAAGGAAAGACCCGGAATTTCAGACACACAAGCTTTAATCACTTTTGTGACGCTAGAAAGTTGCACTTTTCCTGAGTTGTTACGGATCTTATAACATCTGCCGTTAAAAAAAAAATGTAGAGTAAAAGTTACAACTATGGGGTACATTTTTTTTGTCACTTATAGCTGAAATGATTGAGATAAAAAATAGCAATGTTGAATGTGAATTGAAATTCAGGTTTCCGGGATTAGGATCAGTTGAGTTTTAAAGTTTAAAAAAAAAAAAAATGTGCATTTTAAGTTTTTTTTAAAGCAATGTGAAAAGGTTATTTTTTTTATTTTTTTTTAATTTTTAACATGGGATATCTACAGTTATGGAGTACAATAAAAAAACCACTAAAAAACAAGCATTTGCATTTCGTAAATCAATTATTTGCACTTGAATAAAATGATTTTTTTCTCCAGTTGTCATGTCTTCTTGTACTAGACTATTGAGGCATTTTCGAGATCAAATCCCCTCCGGCTATCGTTTAAAATGACTTTTGCGCAATCTCAAAAACACATCAATTCGCATTTCGTAAGTCAATTATTTGCACTTGAATAAAATGATTTTTTTTCCAGTTGTCATGTCTGCTTGTACTAGACTATTGAGGCATTTTCGAGATCAAATACACTGTCCCCCTCCTCCCACTAACGTTTAAAATGACTTTTGCGCAACTCAAAAACACATCACCATTTTCGTCTTCGCCGTACTTCCTTTTCTGTAGAAAAAGAAATTCGCTTCGTCGCATTTTGCGTATTTTACATGATATTTGTGCCCTACCCTATATTCGGTGCATCTCGAACCTGGTTTTCATTCTCAATTACATGCTTAAATGATGTATTGGAAATAGAGCAATTAATTGTGAAACGTTGATGCAGAAGGAATTATAACTTTTAAAGTTATAGATTTCGAGATGTATGAAAACCTGATGCTTTGTAGAGCATTTTCGGAACTGTGAATCAAGACAATACTGTTACAGATCCGGTGCGACTTCCAACTTTCTTGAAATGACAACACAGTTCTTAAGAACACAGGAGATTTATTTACACTATGTACAGGAAAGATCGTTAACAACTGCTAAATTTATCATCAGCAATTAAGCACATATCAATCAACACCGTCAACTCAACGGTTACATACGTATTTACATTCAAATACGTAAAACAACACAGCGAAATGCCTCGCAATAAACAGAGCTAATACACTCTCAGTACAACTTATTGACAGACTTATTAACTCAGACTTTTTATTGTGCGGGACGGCCATTTATAGACATCGAAAGAGAACTCTCCCAAAGATTCCCGAAAATCGAAGACCGTTATCTTATTTCTTTCATTCACAAATTTTATCATTCGGAAATGAGGGGACCGTATACTTCAGCCGAATGTACGGGGGCTGTATATTTATTACAAGAAACTATTCACAGGTTACGTTACCACAATAATTTTAGATGAAAGATAATTTAATCAAAGCCAAATTTAGCTACATTACGACAAATTAATCACAAAAATAATTACTATTTACAGAATTTGTAACAATACCAAACACTTCCACAACTGCTGTTCAGACCGTTTATGTCACAACACATATCGTTAACTCATAGACAGCCAGTTCCTACATTCTCTTGTTGATGTTGGATGCCTGTACAGAAAAAAAGGTACCCTGTCTTTTACGAGAAAAGCTCCCGCCGTCAAGTCTGAGCCCGTCTACTGCCATAGAAACGGACTTCGTTCATTTTCTGCAAAGGTTAGCAGGAAGGCTTTTTGGTGCCATTTTGCCAATCGTCTGCTCGCCTTTGTGCAGTCGTACGGCTTTTTCCAGCATTAACCTTCCCTTGGAAAAATGAGACGCGCCTCGTTACTATGGCAATAGACAGGCGCAGACATTTCGGCGGTGGCTTTTCTCGTGATGGTCGGACAGTATATTGGAAGAAACCGTCAGATTTTATGACTTTACCTTAGCGTATAAATATTGTTACAAATCCTGTAAATAGTTATTATTGTAGTAACGTAACCTGTAAATAGTTTCCCGTAATGAATATACAACCCCTTTTCATTCGGCTAAAGTATACGAGCCCCTATTTTCTTTTCTTTTCATTGATAAAGTTTGATAACGGCCTACGCATTTCGAGAAGAGGTAAGAATGTTGTGGAAAATTCTTCGATGTTTATAAAAGCGTCCTGCGTGATAAACAGTGGAGTTTCGATTGATATTTCGAACTGAGAGCATTTTTGCTCTGTTTATTGCGAGGCATTTCGCTGTGTTGTTTTCGTATTTGGAAGTAAATACGTGTGTAAACGTTGAGTTTACGGTGTTGTGTGATAATTGCTTAATTGCTGATGAATAATTTAGCAGTTGTTGACGATCTTTCCTGTACATAGTGTAAATAAATTTCCTGTGTTTTTATCAAGAACTGTGTCTTCATTTCAAGAAAGTGGAAGTCGCACCGAATCCGTTACAATATTGTTTTTAACAAATTAGTTTAAAAAAAAAACATACTCAGAAGGCTGTTAAAAATGACAGTTACGCATTTGATAAAATTCTAACTTCATTTATGTGAAATATATGATTATGATAAAAGCCTTTGCGGAAAAAAACGATATACGTGTAATAACATCTTTTGCGCTTCAGGTGAAAAGCTCAGGTGGTTGAAGCTCAATTTAATCATCGCTGAAAATATATAAGCTTAATTAAATAAATAAATGATATTGATTTTAGATATTAATGATTGCAATTAAAGTAATAATAACGATAATAATAAGAATATCGATTGCGTTTATGATATATTCATAACTTTTGTTATATCACTGCATATTTTTGACCACTGAAATTGTAGTTCAAACGAATAAATTACTTCAAATCAGATTTCAAACGTATGGTATTTAATATTGAAAGGAATCTTTTGGGACTAACAAACGTATATTCAAAGCTCCTTACCTTTATACACTTGTACTCAGCGTTGATGATCGTACTTGATTAGTAGCCAAAGAGCTAGGAAATTGGAAAAAATCCATTGCCATAGGATTCAGGAGTTTTAATTACTTAAAAATGAAGGTAATCAATAAATTTTAAAAATAGCTTTTGTAGCAGACTGAAAGCGCTTACTGTATTGATAAACCGTGTATTTCAGTTTTAATTGCTCGTATCTGCGTCTCCCAATTTCCCTCCTGGAAATATAGATATCTAGTATTTAAAATTAACTAAATTGGGTTCATATTCTTGGAATTAAAAATTTGTTTTGGAGAATTGTATCGTTTCAAAAGGACTATGCCGAGTTGTCGATTATTTAAAATTGGTTTCTTACAATTAAAAGTTTTCGAGTAAAATGTTAAGATCCATTGCATTTGTCCAGTATTCCAACTCATTGGATAAGATACAAATAAGTTCATTTGTGTGTAAAAAACTGAGAAAGTAAATAACAAACAGAAGCCGTTGGAGAGCAAATTTTATCCAAAAAATCAGAGCTGAAAAAACATTTGTTTGGGAATAGTGTAGTATAACACTGGAAAACAATCAGAGGACCAATTTCTCCTGAGTTTGATTTCTGAGCTTTTTTAGAGTTAAATTGGCATGATGATTTCGAAATTGAAGTTAGTTTTCTTCTATTGCGACAGGTTTTTTTCTCTACACCTTATGTGAATGAGAATAGCAAAAAGTGAACAATACTCTGTTCGGAATTGTAGTTTTCTTCTACCGCGACAGGTTTTTTCTCTACACCTTATGTGAATTAGAATAACAAAAAGTGAACAGTACTCTGTTCGGAACTGAAGTTAGTTTTCTTCTACAACGGCAGGTGTTTTCTCTATACCTTATGTGAATGAGAATAACAGAAATTGAACAATTCTCTTTTCGGAACTGTAATTAGTTTTCTTCTACAGCGACAGGGTTTTTCTCTACCCCTTATGTGAATGAGAATTAACAAAAAGTGAACAGTACTCTGTTCGGAACTGCAGTTAGTTTTTTTCTACAGCGACAGGTTTTTTTTCTACACCTAATGTGAATAAGAATAACAAAAAGTGAACAATACTCTGTTCGGAACTGTAGTTAGTTTTCTTCTACTGCGACAGGTTTTTTCTCTACACCTTATGTGAATGAGAATAACGAAAAGTGAATAGTACTCTGTTCGGAACTGAAGTTAGTTTTCTTCTACAGCGACAGGTTTTTTGTCTACACCTTATATGAATGAGAATAACAGAAAGTGAACAATACTCTGTTCGGAACTGTAATTAGTTTTCTTCTACAGCGACAGGTTTTTTGGTTTTTTTTCTCTACACCTTATGTGAATGAGAATAACAAAAAGTGAACAATATACTGTGCTCGGAAGTTAGTTTTCTTCTACCGTGTTTAGTTTTTTCTCTGCAAAAAAGAAAACGTTTTTAATAAAATTCAAAATACCATATTTCGTAGACTGACGTTTGACCTTTTAATTTTTTACTACGGGCAAAGACGTGCGGGTACCGCTAATATTTAATAATGTGTTTTGCTTATTATCGGGATTATCTGGAATCCGGATTGCCTTTAGTCCCAGTTAGTACGGGTAAACGAGGTTTTACTGTACATGGCTGGTCTGAATTGAAATGTTAAATCTTTTTAAGCACACAGATTTGAAGCACGCAAACACTCTTTATACTTACTGATTGCGTAGTCAGCAAAACAGAAGAACTTATCGCCTATCTTATATAATAAAAAACTTAGTGTATGTACCTATGTATGTATGTCCGTCCGAGTTACTTCTCTCGAACTCCAGTGAACTGATTATCGAACTAGGTATCGATAGATTCGTAATTTTCCCGTCTTTATGTTTGGCTATTTAACATAATCCTCCGATAATTTTAGCGGAGATATCAGTCAAAAACTATTAATTATGATACCTAGATCTCGACATAAAAATCCATAATTTTCGAAGGCTTTCCTCCATTCAAATTATTATTCAGTGCTTCAACTCAACTTTCCGTAACAATGCTTTCATTAAAATTTGTTGCGGTGAAGAAAATCATTGAAAAGAAAGATCTGTTGCCATTTTTTTTCGTGAATATGAAGAAATAAAATTTGGCTTTTGTTTTGAGACTTTTCCTATATGAGCCGGGGGATTTGAAATGTTTACTTGTTAGTTGTTGTTGTTGTTGTTGAAGCCTTATAGTTGAATACTACTTGACATAACTTTTATTTTCGAGGTAGACCGTGCAAAGCCTGGCGATGCAGCTAGTTATTTACATACACCACAATAGACGGTTAGGTATTCAGGTTACATCTGAGGACACAAGGCAGATGAAAGTTTTCTATTAATTAACTAAAGTACAAACTTTCAAATAGTTAGTGTTCTGTATCAATATTTCATTTTTTTAATACTCGTTCCTTGCTACCATTTTTAAAAGAAACTGCTATGTTGGTGCGAAATAACAAAACATTACAATAAGGTTTTATTTAGTTTCCTTCCTCCCTCAAACTACTAGAAGCAGCACCATCCATTCTGGAAGATAAATTGCTTGAGGTACACACTTCGACACTTCAAAAGCAGTCATCTTGAAATAAAATGGAAGATTTGTAAACAGCCCGAATATAGAAACGCTTTTCGAACCGGTTGTTGCAGTACGCTGGAGCTGTTACTTTTTCTGAGAACAGGCTTTTCAAAAAGGTGTTGATACAACAAAAACCTTTAAACGATCTTAAAGAAACCATTAAAAATGTTTTCAAAATCTCTGAAAGCATTGATAAGACGTGAGAAAATAACTTCTAAGAATAATTCATTGCTCTAGTAGTGAAAAATATATAACTTCTTTTGTTTGACAGTTACTTTTCAGCTCTTAGCAAAATGATGAATATATTTTGGTTTCTAAGTGTACTTTTTGCACGGAACACCTTCCTTTCTTTATGAGAGTAACGCATCAAAATATTGTTCACCTCCATTTGTTAAGGTACAAAACCATTTTCTGACTGATTTTTTTTTATAATAGAGTCGTGTTTTTTCAAGTTCGGCTTTTACACGTAATCCAAAGTCACTCATGCACAACAAAATACTTACCGGTAAGGTTTATATTTGTACAGATTGATTAGTCCAACAAAGCAATATGTAACATGATTTATATTTTTTCTCTCACGAAAGATTTTGTTTTAATCATTTTTTGTAAACTAGTTTGGAACAGTTATTAAGTAATCTCGATACGGTTTCTCGATACGGACGTCACGAGAAAATTCGTTGTAATTAACTCGAGGGTCGTCAAAATGGATATTTCGAGTGTCTGTAGGTTCCTAGGCATACATCCACGAGTGGTCGGGTCGAAAAAAAAAATCAACATTCATTCGGGGGTGAGCAAAATGGAAATTAAGGTTGATTTTTGAGGGAAAATTTTTTCGCGAATACAATACTTCCTTTTTTGTAAAAGGAAGTAAAAAGAGAATAATATTGCATGAATTCAAAAATAGATTTTCCTTCAAAAACAAAGAGAAGGAAAAATGTTTTGTTGTTTGACTTAAGCTCTAGGGGTTTTCTTGTGCTATACGAGCAGGACTCATGCTTACTCATTTCGGGGAGGGTACAGAGCTCCCGGATCCGTCCCTTGAATACGCTACTCCCCGGGCAACAATCTAGTAACATGTCCTGTACTAAATCCTGGCGATACTCTCTTTTTAAGCACTTATATTATACTTGGCCTGATTGTCACGGAGAAATCTGAAGCCTGGTTTTGCTTATATCTCTGCAACTAGACCACTTAGAGACTTCAGGATTTCACTAAATGATTTGCTTAATCTTAAGCTACAACTGAGCGCTGAAAAAATAAAATTCTAAAATAAAATTATTATTTCAGTTAGGATGGAAATGAGCAAATTTAATACAATTTCCCTATTCAATGTTTAAATATAAAACCCATTGTTACAAATTTTGTTGCCTTGCAACAGTAACGTTAAAAGCAATCATAATGAAATTTTTGAATCAAGGCTTCTCTGGAGCAGGCATGAAATTAGCAAGCATAAATCCTAGAGAGGAACAAGGATTAAATTTTAGTGCCAACTGCTTAAAATTTTAGACACGTATTTAAGTTTTTTCCCTTTTAGTACCGAGCATGAAAAAATAAGGAGCAGTTTCGAGAGGGTAAATTTTCTATTTCTGAAATACATTTACACTAAAAAGGATAAAATAACAGATTTTTTTTTTTTAAACACCAAGCAATTTTTATAATGAACTCAAAAGGACGAAATAACTTTTCTGGGTCAGAAAGGACAATTGAAGACTTCCTGTAGTTTTCGAAAATTCAAAGAAAATGACACCACAAACAAAGAAAAGTGCGGAAAAATATGCATGTTTCAACAATCGAAGTTATGATTGAAAGCTAGATTATGATAAGAAATTCTCTTCATGACTTGAGCCGCACTTTTCTTCGTTTGTGGTGTCACTTTCTTGGACTTATCAAAAACTACAGGATTTCTTAAATTGTCCTTTCTGACCCAGAAAAGTTATTTTATCCTTTTGAGTGCATTATGAAAAGTGCTTAAGTATTTTTTAAAAAAAATTCTGTTATTCTACATTTATCTTAGGTACTTTTAAGTTTCTAAGAATATAGTTAAACACAAAAAAATATTGCATGTGTCTAAAATATTTTACAGCTAAACCATAACTCTCAGCCAGTTGTTTACAGCTTCCAAATTCTTCTCTAAAAATGATAGAAATATTTATACCTTTCCCGGGATAGATCTCCTCCTCAGTTATAAATCATAGCGCAAAAAGAAATTCTATTAAATAATGCATGAGCTAACAAAATATTCTACAATAATAAGTCATATAAATTGTCTCTGACTTCTGAAACTTCTTAGTGGAGTTGAAGTTGAAGTCAGTAGCGTGTAAAAGTTCCCAAACAAGAAAAAATAATGATGGATGATCTTTAAATCAGAATTGGAAGCACAGGCCATTTTTCACATTATTTTATCCAGTTTTGTGCGTTGTAGAACACTTATGGCCTAAATATTTGAAGTGATATTGCTAGAAAAACTACTTAATAGGTACTTTGAGCTTTTTTTTTTCAAAATACTATTTGAATTAATTTAAAAAAGAATACAATATATGAAGCGAAGCGATATGGTAATGAGATTTAAGAACATGTTGGAATTCATTTTTTTTGCTCAAGTGTTAATTGTGTTTAAAATTTTTCTTCGTAAGTACATGTTCATGTAAACCAATCAGGGTAGATTTCGTAAATTTTCAGTCCTAGATCGCCGATTGCTAATAGTTGATGTTTTAGTCATGACTATGTGTTTTTCTTTCTAATGGGTTTTAGTTAGAGAATTTACCTTTTGCAGTCCCAGTGTTATATCCCGATATGGCTTTCAATCATTCATTTGACACATCTATCGGCGGATGCTATTACCACAAGAATTTTGATGCTCAGTTTCCCCACCAGACGGAAGCACCTGACCTTTCTTCGATGCGAAACTGCTCTTGGAGTATGTATGAGTATTGAGTATATAGCCCAGTGGTTGGGTAGTTGAATACGGAAGTAATTGGTGGAAAGCTGGAAATTGTTTTAATTTATGCCGTATGGGTCTGTAATGACCATACTAAGTTTTCCCCCTTCTACTAAGTGAGCTTTCGCCACAGCGTCCAAATTAGTGCCAAAAAACACCTGTTTTTTCATTAGTGTTACAATATCTCAAAAATGGCTCTTAAAACGACCAAAAATACTTGCAGGTTTCTTGTAGAGCACAAAATACTGAACAAAATGAGTACCTACAACCTGCATTTTCGTTAAATATTAAGCTCACAACTCTATTTCAAAAATTGGCTTAAATTACTAATTAAGCGCTTAAAGCCAGAACGCACCTCGTTCCTACGCTCCCTAACGTAAAAAAATGGCAGGAAAACTTTATTATGTTCATTATTGTAATAGAAATATATCGTAGGTGGAATAAAAGTATGAATGAGAAGGAAGGAAGTTGAAAGTAAGGAGGGAGGGGGGGGGAAACGCGTATCCAGGTTAATTATGCTAACCCCTTCCCACTCCCACCGGCTCTCCCTTTCTCCACTGAAATACCTTTGTTCCCTCCCTTCCGTCCACTCACCCCTTTCTTAGAGGCCGAATAAACCTTTTTATGCTGAAATTTCTCCCATTCGCTAAAAATTCCGGAGGGTGGTTTCTTACAATCGAAATTTTAATGCATTTCCAATGGGAAACTATTATACAATATATTTAACAACACAGCTTTTATATCTAAGTAATTCTTAAAAGTAATTCTTCTAAGAAATTAAAAATGGTATAAAAGAAAATAAGTTCAGAAATGCAAAATTCGCTTCTCAGAGTATGTATGATGAAATTATATTTGAAACAGTATTCATATATCACTCATAAAAAGTAATCTTTTTATCTAACTATTGACGATAAATAAACAGTCAGACTTATTTCAATGAACACTCAATTTTTGCATTCTAGTAGTGCAAAATGAAATATTGATCAAATTAACACACAGATAAGAGTAATTAAAAAGGTACTAGACACGTAATTGTAGAAAATATATTTAATTACGAAAACGTGAGGTACAAAGGGCAACATTCCAGATTTCAAAACAGCTCTTATTTTCTTATGTTAAATAAAGAAAGACATTAGATATTAAAAGTAAAATGCAATATATACATATGGGTCACCTAAAATGATACGTTGAGCATCGCTAAAACATTTGACAACATGTGAAAGTTTCACATTGTGTGGAATTGTGATAAAAACTACAATAATTTTCTAGCTTAATGAAATTTAACATAAACAATTTTGTTACACATAAAATAAACAGTTAAATGAACTTAATTTTTTTTCTTGACGCTGAAAGTGTGTTGCAAATGTCAGTGTCAGTTTGGTCATTGCCACTTCATTATTTTGCAAATGATCATATCGCTCCTCCAATGAGTCAACTTCTTCTAAATTGTCCTCCAGTATATCAATTTCCGCTTCTAAGTTAGTTGAGTTTGAAGTGCCGTCATCATCCTCCGGAGAGTTGGTGCATGCGTGCCCTCTGCAGCTGTAGCATATTGCAGAGCAGTTGATGCCCGCTTTTCTACAGCTACACGCCAGAGTACAGCCTTTTTTGCACTTACACGAAATCGTGGAGAGCAATTCTAAAGGAGCTGGTTCTTTGCGGGTTGCGACTGGGAATAGTCCATGCTTATTTTTTTTCCAGCCCCAATCTAAGGGGCTTTTCGTGAATCCACTCCAATATTGAATTTGCAAAAATGTACGGAAAGAGTGCTCACGTGCTGCTGCTGCAGTGGGAGGAAGAGCGGCTAAATTAAAAGTACTTTTTATTAGTGATTTTTTAAAAAGCTTAAACCTCAAGGAATTTAATGTTTCTTCACTGTCCTTTCCCCCATATAATGCTATCAAAGTTTTTTGCCCTGCTTCATCAATGCTATCAGGGGATGCATTTTCATTACGGAAAACTTTTACAGCTTGTTGTAACACTGTACAGTTCAAGATCTTGACAAATTTCTTTTTCCCTTGTCTAAAAAGAGCAGATGTTGTATCGCAACCACTGAAAGCGTGGAGAAATAAAATATTTTCTCTGATGTATGGAGCTATGTTCAGAGTTGCTGCACAGTATAAAGTGTCTTTTACGTTGCCTCTGCCAGGCTTCAAGAAAAAAATATTTCTCGAAGTAGTGGTTGCTGCCATTATTACTAAAAGGTCGATGTCTTCACCCACAACTATGACACATTCAGACTCATTTTCGATTTCTTTAGCAGTTTCAATTATAAGGTAGTCTGCATCTTCATCCGCTTGCTTCACAACAAAACCTTCTTTTTGAAATTTCACACACAACATATTAATAAGCTGTTGTTTGTTTTTATCATTTGATAGAAATTTTTCTTGAGGCATAGTTACTAACATCGATTCATCAAATATAACGTAACCAGCTTTGTGTTTCTTTGTTCGTCTGTTGCGTTCAGCCGACTTGGTACTTTTTGCTACACAATCATCAGGATAACCATCAAAAACTATAGTGGACCTTGCACTGAAATGCCTTTTGATGTAATCAACATATTTTTGCAGAATGGAGGAAAATGAATCCCCTTTTTGCCACACTAACTTAAGTAAAAGAAACCCACCATCGACCACATGACGTGCTGAATTCAGTGGAACAACATCAGTAGTAGCAGAAAACAAATCATAAAATACTGATTTGCGTGTCTTACGTAGTCCTTCTTCATCAAATAGTGACAATGGGAAAGGTGCCAATTCAAATGCAAAATAGTTTTGCAACTCTTCATCTGACTTTTTCAGGAGGGAGATTCTTCTAAAAATTGTGTCAGGATTTACAGGAATAAATTCATCGTGAACATTTACCTTACAGCTGGAACCACGAATAGGCATTACTCGGTTTTTCCGTTTAAGTTTAACATCGGCAAAGTTATTACCAACAATTTTTGACAGTGAATCAGTTCCAATTTCGTAAGCATTGTGGCAATTAATGCTTTCATCTGCCACAATACCGTTTGATATTGACATGAGATGTTCACTGTTTGGAAATGGATCATGGGATGAGAACCAGTTAACCAGTTTCTGTACATCTGCCTCGTCTCTTGTGATTCTTGAATCCCTAGCATCCGCATGCTGTTCAGTCGAGACGAATGATAAGTTACAAAACTCCTCAAGTTTCTGAGAAACTTCTACAAGAATTGGCATGGAGAGAATCCATTTGGCCATTGTACTGTCAGAAATGCCTCGTCCTCGAGTCAACCTTCCGGTAGACTTCATAGATCTCATTAGAGTTTGCTCTATCGTCATATCTGTCCAAAGACCGCACCAAAATTTATCCGAGCGTCTAATTGTGAAAAACCCTTCAGTAACAAACTTATTGTAGTCATTCTGATCAAGTCTGACTTTTAGATCAATCATATCTTGCAAATAAAGGTGGCAGGATTTTGCATATAACAAATGTCCACTTGAATGGAAATAGGGTAGCATCATCTGTATGGATTTTAGATGCATATCCCAGTTTCCACTTCTTTCTGCAAATATAAATTGTTTCATTATGGTAACCATGCGGAGGTACTGAACCCATAGTTTAGATGTAGGTCCATTTTTCTCAAGTTCACTCGGTTTTTGTGTGCACTTTCCAATCAAACTTGCGATAGTTGGGTCTGATGTGTGAATCGTATCAATATTGCAGAGAACTTTCTCAATTGATGCATGCTCGTCTGTAGTTATAATCATTTGAGAGAGAATTAATTTGGTCATTGCCAGATGAACCAATATATGAGCCCTAACAGCTCTTGAATAGGCGTGCCCTGACAGCATTTTGTCAGTAGACCCAGCTGCATATATGATGTTGAATACGTCTTGTAATCCACTACCATCCATTACATAGCCAATGGTGCCCAGGTAAGACATGATGAGATGGAAACCACCAAGCCTCAGCACAACTGAACTAAATTCAGGATTTGAAGCAACAATTTCTCGACCTTTCATGTATAACGGTTGATCAAAAGTTACAAAGTAACATTTTTGATTTGAAGACTTACATTTATCGATGGCAAAGAGAAGTGCTGTATGAATGGTGTCATAGCTGCTTGGTGGAGCATTGATGAAAGGCAGATACAAAATACGTGATTTTGAGTAAGCGTTGACATAGGTGTTTTTTTCCATGAAGCCATTCCAGCCTGCAACACTCAATCCTTTCCACTTGGCCAGAATCCATGCAAAATCACTTGGTAAAAGTGTGACAGCATGTGAAATAGGGTTTATTTCATCTAAATCATGAATTACTTCATTTTTAAGTCCATGTGTTTTTTGAAATGGTTGAATTCGGATAGCTTCGACGACATCAGCTGTCTTGATTTTCTTCAGCCTATCAATTTTTTTATCTGAATAGGCAGTAGTTGCAGGCGTCACACACTGAATTCCTCCCATCGCATGCAAAGTGCTAGATCCATCTAAAGTGTCAACATTCACATCTGCATTATCAAAGACGTACTGAGAAAATGATCCAGGCATCACTGCGCTTAGTGGATGACTTAGACAAGACAACTCAAACAATCTCACTTCTTCATAATTGCTGCAAAACCCCATGGCATAAAGCAAATTTATAAGGTCTTTTGATCCATGATTTTTGTAAAGTAAGGCACCAAGACCAACCTGTAAGGAGGATATGAAAGATCTAGGCCTTGCAGCTGCAGTAATAGCATGACCAATTGCAAGAATTTTTACGCGCCATTTATCTTCGTTTGCCGTTTACCCTTCATTATAATTTTTTCTAGAAAGGTCATCAGTGATTCAGGTATTACCTCTCCTATATCACTAAGAAAACTATCTGGTTTTGGGTATTGATCCATTGAATGTATCATGGACCTCATGTCTTCCAGTATAATGCCAGCAGCTGCTTCCACGACACGAAGGCGTTCCACTCGTTCATCTTTATTCCGTGATTCATACCACTTATTTGAAAGAATCTTGTACCCCGTATTGCGGAAACAGATTATTGGTTCTCTATTTTTTCCTGCGGTTATAATGATGTCTTGGCCATATTTGTCTTGCAACCTTTTTTTCAATGCCTTTTCGTTTGGAATATGCCCTTTAAAATCTTTCAATATGTCTTTCAAGGAAAACTGGCATTCATCTTCATTTCCCTCCAAATGTCGGCAAACATGTTCAAAAGCAGCGGTGACCTCATCGACTGGAGGGCGGCCAGGAGCAGCACCAGTTGTAATTTTCAAAAAATTTTTGAAACACGTTCTTTGACTTCAATCACATCACCTTCAGTGTATGATTTATCGCAAATCACGCACAAGTCAGCCATGTTCCTCTCAAAAAGTTCACTCACGCAAGCACAGAGTTAACTTGACTTCGAAATCAATACAGCAACTCAGTGGCATATCCACGGAGGAGGGGAGGGGGGAAGGGGGTCCTGGTTTAAATTCCTCCCCAGAACTTCGACACATTCATTTTTTTAAAATAAATTTTAAGTAACGGTATTTAATTTTGTTCGCATGGGATAGATTTCAACAGAACAGCTTCTGACACACACCATTACTGCCATAAGAGAGCAATAATGGTCTGTACAAAACGCAAAGGACATTATGGTCACTAAGCACTTCCAACGCTGCAAAAATCATTTTTAGGGAAACCAGGTGTTATATCTGTTTTGTGATTCTTGATGAACTGCAGATGAACACTCTATGAGTTATTAAAAAGCAATTCCTACCTGTGTATAAGCCTGTGTTCTATATGAGATGTTTCGTCCTTGCCTCAAGCTAAAAAATAAATGTATAACCGGAAGTCGCTAATTCCCCTCAATGTTACCATTTCTAAGAAAAAATCTTAATTCACTCTACAAGCCTGGAACACCAAATTTTCTGTTATCTCAACGCTTGCAGTCAAGTTCGTCGATAATTTAGGATCTGTTACCAATTATTCAGGATAAGATTTTCGATTGCATATTGCAGCTGGAAAGTTTACTAGAGTTTTATTTCATAATTGCACATTGCAAACATCGTTTTAAGAATAAACTAGATCGTATCTTCAGTTTTTGATTTCAGATGCATGAAATTTGATTAAATTTATTTCAGTTATTGTATCACACAGCAAACTTATGGGGATTTTTCAAAATGATATAGCATGTAAGCAGGCAACAATGAACTTTCATTTTCAATATTAAGAATTTTGAATTCCTTCTTGCTAAATTATTTCGCAAGAACAGTTAAATATTCTGAGTTAAATATTCTGGCTATTATGTACATTAAAAAAAAAAAAAAGAACATTACTGTATCTGAATGATAGGTTTTAAATGATTTCGAGGAAAATCCACGAAGAATTTATAAAAGATTATAACAAACTTAACGGTAAATATGTCGTCCCCCGCTTTTTTAGTTTTTTTTAAATGGTTATTGTGTCAAAACGAATCGTTAATTATTGAGAGGGTGATATAATTAAACAACTTCTTAGCCATAAAAGCTGTTTTTTTTAAATATATTGTATAATAGTTTCCTATTGTAAATGCATTAAAACTTCGATTTTAACCTTTAGCCAACGGCGGTACATATGCTGTACCGACAAAAAGTGCTCTCTTCCTACGGCTGTGGTACAACGTCTGTACCAGTCCTTCCCTTCCCCCTCCAGTTACTTCCCGCAGTTGATAATCCTTTCACACACGCCTACGCACGGAGAAAATGAATGAAACGCACTACACCCCTTTTGGGGGTCTGTCAATCAGAGGCGTTTGGCATAGTTTTGTTCCCAGTGAAGGAATGTGTGGCGAAGTTTCGAAAAAGAGGGGAGAAAGTTAAGCAGAAGTAAAATACTTGAAGGAAAGAAAAATTTTTGATAGCCTTTTTCTGTTTAATAACCCAATAGTAAGGCTTCCTATAATTAATAACAGCATATTTTACTGAGTACAAAACACCTATTTAGTTTAAGCAGTGTAAATATTTAGGGAGCAGAGCGCAAGAAACATCATTCTCCAAAATATTTCTTTTGTTATGGTTTTATAAAATAATTAAACACTTGAACAGCATATCTTATTTTGCTAACTTTTCGAAAATGAATATCATGCTGAATATGAAACAACTTATCAATTTGCGATTTGCCACGTTTCATTTATTTCTTTATTTACATTTTAACTGAAAATTATTTGTAATACCGTTTCAACAAAACATGGAAAACATTCTAAAATCAATAAATTTGAAAGAGAGGTTCAATTAAGAATCTGTGTCGTGAATCTTTTGGTTTGAAAATTGAAAGTTAGACTAAATGCTCTTATTTTTTTTTTTTTTTTTTTTTTTTTTTTTTTTTTTTGTTTTAATAAAAAGAGTCACTAGCATAGCCAGAATTATCTTCTGGAGGGGGTTTTCTGTTCAAAACGAGCCTTTTCATATGTAAAAGTTATTGCACTAGGGATGGCAAGAATGTTAAAATCAAGGGCTCTGAGGGGTGTTTTTACCCCCCCCCCCCTTTGCTACGCCTCAAAATCTATCTAATTGATCACTTATTGAGTGAAAAGCATAAAAACTTAATTTTGATATTTTAGAAAATATAAATGTATTTCCTTGATATTTTGTCTATAGCGAATATTATTTCAGTAGAAAGTCAAAAGGACTAAGGATATGCTGAATGAAACAAAATAAGTATGGTACACCGGGGCACGTTTACGAGGATTTTTTTTTCGCTGAATTTTTAATTTTATGGTTCAACTTAGGAATTCTTAAACGTTATGGCCTTATAAAGCAGTTAATAAAGTATAAATTTGTGCATTCAGTTTTCCCCCTGTTTGTATTTAAGGGGCTTAAAATGTTAATTTTTAAGTCAAAGTCGGTTGCTCCTCTTTCTTCCTTGCGCAAAAAAAAAAAAAAAAGAGGTTAAGTGAAAAGATTTATAAGAGCACCTGATATATCTTACTCAGTTTTCAATGAGAGTCTAATGTCTCTTTATTTTTTTTTCTGTTAATTAATTCTCACATTTGGAACTGTTTATGCCAGTAAAAAAATGGAAGAAAGAGGTTGGTTTTCTGTTTACTCATGCGTATTTTTTTTTTTTACTTATCTTCTCTTACTCACAAATAACAACGTACTGGGTAGTGAAAATGTATTATAAAGATAGTACATAAATAGGAAATGTTGAAAAGAGGAAAGATTTGGAATCTAAAACAAATTTGCCCAGATATTTTTCTTGTGCATTGTGAAGGGAGCGGAACTTAATCCTTCAACAATTACTAGAGGTATTTCAACCACAATTAGAAGAAAGAGTGAATGGGGATATCAGGGGATTTGTAGGCTGTCTCTCCATATTATCTCACTCGACAGTGATTGACTTTGAAACGCCAGCTTCATATACAAAAAAGGGTGCCTTGCATGCTCTAAAAGATAGATAAGCGCTAACGTTCTTTATGTAAATGAATACGGTGTTCAAGCATATTCCGCTTGCACCTGCTCAGAAAAGCAAAGCAAGGAATTGTTCGCTATTATTGTGGATTCTTTCTTGGACACACGTATTAGTGTCATCATTTTTCTGAATAGCCAAGCTGAAAAGCAAAGTTGCCTCCCTTGAATCTAAGGTATTCTACAATGTATTTACAATGGCTGTGTCTCAGTTGAACGCTATTTACTTCCGCATTTTAGCGCATAGATAAGGACATCTGGCATTTATTGAATCCAGTGGTCTACCTCACAAATAGAGTTTGATATTTATTATTTTGTTGTCGTTAGCCTTAGGTTAGATGAGAAGCGTTATTTCAATGATTTCAATTTTAAAACTGAACCAAATATACTTACAGAAAATCTAAACCTAGAGAACCCCATAAGGAACAAGGAGGGAAAAAAAAATATTTTCAAACCATTGAATAAGTGATGACTAGCCAAGTATAGTGTCCCACTATAGTAACCCTGTATTGCGGAGAGCTCAGCGGTCGAAGTGGACATCGCCCCCTTTATGCTGTCCTATTCGGGGGGGGGGGGGAAGGAACTAAGAAAGCTTTGAGCCGTAGGGAGAGGGAAAAGATAATTGTATAGTTGCCGTAGCCTAAAGGTTAAGAAACCACCCTCCGGAATTTTTAGCAAATGGGAGAAATATCAGCATAAAAAGGTTTATTCGGCCTCTAAGAAAGGGGTGAGTGGACGGAAGGAGGGAACGAAGGTATTTCAGTGGAGAAAGGGAGAGCCGGTGGGAGTGGGAAGGGGTTAGCATAATTAACCTGGATACGCGTTTCCCCCCCCCCCCTCCCTCCTTACTTTCAACTTCCTTCCTTCTCATTCGTACCTTTATTCCACCTACGATATATTTCTATTACAATAATGAACATAATAAAGTTTTCCTGCCATTTTTTTACGTTAGGGAGCGTAGGAACGAGGTGCGTTCTGGCTTTAAGCGCTTAATTAGTAATTTAAGCCAATTTTTGAAATAGAGTTGTGAGCTTAATATTTAACAAAAATGCAGGTTGTAGGTACTCATTTTGTTCAGTATTTTGTGCTCTACAAGAAACCTGCAAGTATTTTTGGTCGTTTTAAGAGCCATTTTTGAGATATTTTAACACTAATGAAAAAACAGGTGTTTTTTGGCACTAATTTGGACGCTGTGGCGAAAGCTCACTTAGTAGAAGGGGGAAAACTTCGTATGGTCATTACAGACCCATACGGCATAAATTAAAACAATTTCCAGCTTTCCACCAATTACTTCCGTATTCGACCTTTTTTCACTCCCCAACCACTGGCCTAATATGAGTCTTGAGTATTTTTCTAAAAATACTCAAAGCCAAACGAGTAATCGAGGAATCTTCACGGTGCTGCGTAATTATACGGCATTTGCGCTGTCGATTTTTGCGCCTTAAGTAACCACCGACTGGAGGCACAAATCTTTACTAATAATAAAGCTGAAAGTCTGTCTGTCTAGATGTCTGTGACACGCATAGTGACTGCCTAGATCGTTCGTCCGATTTTCATGAAATTTGGCACAAAGTTAGTTTGTAGCATGGGGGTGTGCACCTCGAAGCGATTTTTCGAAAATTCGATTTTGTTCTTTTTCTATTCCAATTTTAAGAATATTTTACCGAGCAAATTATCACACCCTGGAATAGTAAATTACGAAATTATCACAACGTGGAACCGTAACATGGGCGAGCCATTTAACATAGCAAATTGGCGAAAAATTCATCATCCATTATTTTGTAAATATACAAGCGAACCAAATGACTTTTTAATTCTCTACTACGGGCAAAGCCGTGCGGATACCACTAGTTTTTAATAAAAGGACAAAAGAATGCAGACGTGTTTTGGACTTATGAGGTACCCTATTTTAAAATGCGAACTAAGTTTATGGTTGAAAGGACATCCACGAAAAGTGCTGTTGCTTTTGTGTGATGCCACTTCTTTTGCATTGAAAGGGGGGGGGAGCAAATGCCGCGGATTTATGTATTTTATGCGTTTATTTATTTCTTACATCACATCATTCTTTGATATATTTTCCACTTTTGAATCCAACTAAACAAATTATTTTAAACTTTTGACTAGTTGTGTGCATTAGGGTGGTTCAAAAAAAAAAAACTTTTTTTTCAGCCAGAGCCCAGGACACCCCTATTTTTTTACACTTACTAATAGTATTACGGCGTAAAAATTTTAACTTCTTACTCAAATTTTAAGACTGTGCTCAATAACCCTTCAATTTAACATTAGACGTAGCATAGAAAATGCCAAAAATTTAGAAACATTTAATTTCCCCAGGTGTTTTTTTTTTTTCAATAATTTATTTGCAATGTATATGCATAATAATCGTGTATATTATAATATGCGGCATTATTTTTTCATTTCAATGTATTTTGTTAACCCCCCTACCCATGCTAATGAAGTTTGGGGGAGGGGGTTGAGTACCCTCTTTCAGTTGAAATAAGAAGCTAAAATTCTTCCAGTATATTGCTATCTACAAGTGTAAAAATATTAATGGGGTTCTGGTATTTAGGAGAACCTTTTTTTTACATGTGTTTTTACCACCCTAGTGTTCTTTATCTTTTATGTATGCTTCTAAATACTCAATTAGACTATTTTATAAACTGAACTAGTGGTACCCGCACGGCTTTGCCCGTAGTAGAAAATTAAAAGGTCATTTGGTTCACCACGTTGTGATTGCTCGGTAAAATGTTCTTAAAATTAGAATATAAAAAGAACAAAATCAAATTTTCAAAAAATCTCTTCGAGGTGCACACCCCCATGCTACAAACTAACTTTGTATCAAATTTCATGAAAATCGGCTGAACGGCTTAGGTGCTGTGCGCGTCATAGAGATCCAGACATCTAGACAGAGAGACTTTGAGCTTTATTATTAGCTAGTATTAGCCGCACGGCTTTGCCCGTAATAGAAAACTAAAAGCTCTTTTGGTTCGTCTGTATATTTGCAAATAATATATGATGAATTTCTCGCCAATTGGCTTGCCATTGTTACGGTTCCAGGTTGTGATAACTTGGAAATTTACTCGTCCATCTTATAATAATTTTGCGCAGGAAAATGTTCTTAAAATTGGAATAGAAAAAGAACAAAATCAAATTTTCGAAAAATCGCTTCGAGGTGCACGCCCCCATGCTACAAACTAACTTTGTGCTAAATTTCACGAAAATCGGCCGAACGGTCTAGGCGCTATGCGCGTCACAGAGATCCAGACAGACTTTCAGCTTTATTATTAGCATTTTTAAGAAAATTTAATATATAATTTGAACAAACAATGATAGCATTCAAAATTAAATAATTAACGTTTAATTGTAGAAAATAAGCACATTACCGCGTACACGTGTTTCTGGATTTCAAGGAACCCCTTTTACAAAGCAAAATAGTGAGCTTTTGGACGTAAAGATATCCAGTAAAAGCTTGAAATATCGAATTACAATTATCTTAATATATACGATAAAGTTTTGCTTCGATGTATCGAAGAATAAGCTTTCACGTTCCTTTTCCGTAAACAACCAGAGTTCTTCAAATATAGTTCTTCCCGTAATTGGATATTTTTGTTGTTAAGGAGAAAACTGAAATGTCTTCATCTCAAATAAAGCGAATCACGAAGAAGATTTTTTAGATCGATATCCATTTAGCCTAATACCCCGAAAAAAAAACTAAGTTTTCTTTTTTGCATTTTTTTCTAGTTTAAGAAATGTTGAAAGTATCTCATTACCGAATATGAGAAAATCTGTTTTAAATGACCATAAAATATGCATTAAACATAAAAGACACCTAATTTGCTAAAAATTTTAAGAACATGTGCATGGGAAGGGGAGGAGGAAAGTTGACTGCAAAGATCAAAGGCAGTATTAAAAAAAGTGTTGAATGATCTGATGTTTGAAATTGCTTTGAACATCCGTGGGAAGAAAATATCCAGTAATGTATAATTTACTGGAAAATAAAGTGAGGAATGCGATTAAAGACATTGTAAATAGCTTAGATAAGATTCCTAAACATAAGTTTTTTAACTTTGAAAAAAAAAAATTTGAATTTTGACATTTTGAATTCAAATTATGTTTTTTGCAATCACGAGTGTGTGTATGTAGGCGTGTGTGCTTGTGTGTGTGGGGGGGGGGAGTTTGTGTGTAGGCATATGTGTTTGTGTCTGTGTACAGACATGAGTGTGTGGGTAGTTGTGTGTAGGTGTGTGTGTTTGTGTAGGTGTCTGTATGTATGCGTGTGTGTGTATGTGTTTGTGTATATATATGTAGGTGTATGTATATATATATATATGTGTGTGTAGGTGTGTGTACGTATGCATGTGTGTGTGTAGTATATGGACGCAACCTGGAGACGATTTTTGCTATAGGAGCAGCATCGTGAAGATCCGGTCGACGGTGATGAGAGGGTGGCGATGGCGGTGCAGCTTAATGCCAAAAACAGTCAAGTGAGAACAATAAGCAATCGTGATTGCTCAAAAAAAAAGTCAGACAGGATACTTTAGAATTTAGATTATTAAAATGGATTTGGATTGATAGTCTAATATAGGGATTTTTAACCTTTCAGGTTCTACCCCCCCCCCCCTTTTGAAAGGTAAAATGAGGTCACGCTCCCCTTTTCCCCATATATGGTCAGCACAAGTAGTGTATTTGTAAGTTGAAGTTATTAGGATAATTCAATCTAGTTAATAAACAGAAATATCGATAGTTTTACACACAAAACAGAGCAGCACTGCGCAAAACCTTTCTTGTTTGAACATATTATTATTAGGGCATATGAAATACAAGAAACAAAAAATTTAATGCAAATTGTTTTGAGGTAATCTGGGATCTAATTAATGCTGACGTGTACATCAGTCACTTAAGTACACAACATTCATTAGAGGGCTGACGCTGTTATTTAATACTAGTAGTTCCCGCACGGCTTTGCTTGTAGTAGAATATTAAAAGGTCTTTTGGTTCGCCTGTATATTTGCAAATAATGTATGGTGAATTTTTCGCCAGTTGGCTTTCCCATGTTATTGTTCCACGTTGTGATAACTTGGTAATTTACTCGTCCATCTGATGATAATTTTGCTCGGGAAAATGTTCTTAAAATTGGAATAGAAAAAGAACAAAATCGAATTTTCGAAAAATCGCTTCGAGGTGCACACTCTCATACTACAAGCTAACTTTGCGCCAAATTTCATAAAAATTGGACGTACGGTCTAGGCGCTATGCGTGTTACAGAGATCCAGACATCCAGACAGAGAGACTTTCAGCTTTAATATCAACTAGTGGTACCCGCACGGCTTTGCCCGTAATAGAAAAATTAAAAGGTCTTTTGGTTCGCCTGTATACTTACAAATAATGTATGGTGAATTTTCTCGCCAAATGGCCTGTGCCCATGTTACGGTTCCACGTTAGGATAATTTCGTATCTCGCCAATCGGCTTGTGCCCATGTTACGGTTCCACGTTATGATAATTTCGCAATTTACTCGTCCATCTTATGATAATTTTGTTCTTAAAATTGGAATAGCAATTGAACCACATCGAATTTTCAAAAAATCGCTTCGAGGTGCACACCCCCATGCTACAAACTAACTTTGTGCCAAATTTCATGAAAATCGGCCGAACGGTCTAGGCGCTATGCGCGTCACAGAGATCCAGACATCATCCGAACATCCAAACAGAGAGACTTTCAGCTTTATTATTAGTAAAGATGAAGATAAAGATTTTATGCACTCAAGCTTCCTTTGAAATTCTTCTACAAACGGGGGGGGGGGGTTACTCCCCCAGACTGAGAACCGCTGGTCTAACAAACATATAAGAAAAGAAAAAAATATTACATTTAAAAGTCAAATCGAAAATGTGCAATAATGAAAGTCGTTTGTGAATCATGAAAGTTGTTTCCTTAAAAGGTCAAAATATTCTTTTGGCAAACATTGACGATAAAAATGATGCCTGACTTACGAGCAAATGACTCGTAGATCCAAAAGCAAACTTTATTTTTAAACTTCTACATTATTACAGAGAGAAATCGAGCGACATTTCGACCATGAACAATTTTAAGTATTAAAAAATTCCAGAAAAACTAAAAAATTATGCGAGGAAATTATGACGGAAACAACTCAACTTTTGCATCTGAAATATTGTCTGTGAAGCGTTGTAGCCTGGAACACTAAATGTAAAGTGAAATTCTGATAATAAACGATTGTTTTTCATTAAAATTCCTAAAAATATACGAAACTTATTAAAATCTAACATATAAAGATCTTTTATATCACACACACGATAAGTTCAAATGATAGCTTCTTTTTTTTTTTTTAACGTCGAAGCTTTTAACTTCAATTGCATTTATGAAAATAAAACAAAAATTTTTTTCTCAAAAATCCTTATTTATCTTTCTCGAAAAAGAATTACGAAGCTATTTAAAATAGATTGGATCATTTTCGTTCGAATCCATTTTTCCGTAATGAAGCTCTTTTTCGAAAGCAAAAAATCACCGTCATTCTCATTAAAAATATCTCAATGTTTGCATTCAAATGGCAGAGATCTTTTGAAACCCTTATAATAAATTTGATTTTTTCCTCGTCATTTGCTCCGAGTAGCATACGGATACGGAGTAGAAAAGATTAGTGCAATTTACTTTAATCTTTCGATAAATATTTATAAGAACGCAGTGACAAAAAATATTTTAAAAGTTGGTTGTATTTTCCTGCATATCATTTTAAAGTTAATAACTACTTATTGGCGTTTTTTTTTCTCTAATTTTCGGGTTCGTTAGAACGCATTGGTTTTAGTTCTTTATCATTTGCACTCGTTTTTATTGGTTTTAATTGCTTCGTATTTTTGACTTTCTTTTAATGATTTAATCTGAATAATTCTTGGGGGGAAAATCTCGCGAAAATGTTTTTTTTTTTTGAGCAATCACGATTGCTTATTGCTTTTATTTGACTGTTTTGATGTCTTATGATTTTATTCCCCCCCCCCCCGCCTCCCTCTGCAGCACCACCGTCAACCGGTTCCTCACGATGCTGCTCCTATAGCGAAAACCGTCTCCAGGTTGCATCCATATCCTACACACACGCATACATACACAACTACGCACACAAACACATACACGCATGCATACATACAGACACATACACTCACAAACACACACACAACTACCCACACACTCATGCCTGCACACAGACACAAACACATATGCCTACACACACATACCCCGTCCCCACGCACACAAACACTCATACACACAACTACCCACACACTCGTGCCTGCACACAGACACAAACACACATGCTTACATACACATACCCCTTACACACAAACAAACATGCCCCCACACATACACATACCCCTTACACACAAACAAACATAACCCCCCACACACAAACACATACGCCTACATACACACACACACTCGTGATTGCGAAAAACATAATTTGAATTCAAGACGACAAAATTCAAATTAATTTTTTTTTCCATATGTTTGAGCGTATTTATAAGTTGCCTCTAAAAAACTGACGATCGTGAGAAAACTTCTTAAAAAGTTTAGATTTGAAAACAAAGAAATTATGGACAGAGGAGTATTTATTTGTTCCTCATTTAATAGTTCTTAACTCATTCATCCAGAATAAAAAAAGTTGGTTTGAATCACATTTCATTTCGTCACATAACACACAGGTGACAGCATTGGTTTATCAAAAATGTTTTTTCTCTATCTTTACTAATAATAAAGCTGAAAGTCTCTCTGGGGATGTCTCTCTGTCTGGATCTCTGTGACGCGCATAGCGCCTAGACCATTCGGCCAATTTTAATGAAATTGGGCACAAAGTTAGTTTGTAGTATAGGGGTGTGCACCTCGAAGCGATTTTTCGAAAATTCGATTTTGTTCTTTTTCTATTCCAATTTTAAGAACATTTTCGCGAGCAAAATTATCACAAGATGGTCGAGTAAATGACCAAGTTATCATAACGTGGAACAGTAATATGGGCAAGTCAATTGGCGAGAAATTCTTCATATATTATTTTTAAATATACAGGCGAACCAAAAGGTCTTTTAATTTTCTACTAAGGGGAAAGCCGTGCGGGTGCCACCACTACTATTATAAAATGGCAAACTTTTTCTTAATAACATTTTAACAATTCGATCTAATGATGTCCAGTGCAATTAGTATTAAGTTAATATATGGCAGGCTTTGATTTCATCACATTTTTTCACTCACTGTTTAATTCATTTTCATTCTTTCATTCATTAATTTAATTTTGAGTTCATTCATTCACTTAATTTCTTATTTGCTTCCTATTTTATTCACTCATTTATTTTTCTCAAATATAAATTCATTAATTTGTTTTTTTTTATTAGTTTATAATTTATTTATTTGAAGAAAAATATTTTTCACAATCAGAAATAATTTACGAAAAAATTCTTCGTTAGAAACATATTTTATTTTTCACTTTGCCCCATGCAAAAAAAGTAATTTCTTTTTTTAAATTTGCTGCAATCTAATCAATAAGATGAGTTTTAGAGACAGTTGAAAAAACGTGTTTTTTGACTATCAATAAAGCAATGAGATTTGAATAGATACTACTGGTTAAAAAAAAAGCTTCATTTTCAATGGAAGTCAAGTGCGCAAGTTTGTACAATAAAACTGTAGCAAGGTGACAAAAATGAACTAAAATGAAAAAAAAATAATAATAATTTGAATTTTGACATCTTGAACTCAAATTAAGTTTTTTGCAATCACATGTTATTTTGCGTGTGTACAGGCATGTGTGTGGGGGGGGGGGGTATGTGTGTTTGTGTAGTTGGGTGTTTGTGTCTGTGTGCAGGCGTGTGTGTGGGTATGTGTGTGTGTGTGTAGGTGTGTGTTTGTGTCTGTGTGCAGGTGTGTGTGTGTAGGCGTGTGTTTGTGTCTGTGTGCAGACATGAGTGTGTGGGTAGGTGTGTTTGTGTATGTGTGTGTGGGTTTGTGTGTATGTGTGTGTGGGTTTGTGTGTGTGAGTGTGTAGGCATGCGTGTGTATATGTATGCGTGTAGGATATGGACGCAACCTGGAGACGGTTTTTGCTAGAGGAGCAGCATCGTGAGGCCGGTCAACGGGTGGTGCTGGCAGAGGGAGGCGGGGGGAAAATAAACTCATAGCACGCCAAAAACAGTCAAATGAGAACAATAAGCAATCGTGATTGCTCAAAAAAAAAATCTGTAGATACGGTTTTGATCTGCTCAGGTTAGACAGCTGCAGAAAGGTATGAAGGAAAACAAAAGAAAGGAAAGAAATTTCATCTCATGCAATTAAAATCATGTAGGGGAATGTGTGGCAAAGTGAAACGGTTAAGATGACTGAGCTTTTTAAAGTGAAAATATTGAAAATTACAGTGCGCAAAGAAAGAACATTGTATTTTATGATAAAACTTGCGTTGAAACATTATTTTTAACTTGTCAGTAAAATTGTGCCTTCAAACAAAAATGGCAAATTTTCACTTCTTTTTTCCATGGTGAAAATTGAAATATTTTTTGAATGAAATATTTTATATTCGATTGTAAAAAATATTTTTGAAAAAATTAAACATCAAATAAAAGGATAATTGAATAAATGAAAAGATAATGAAACAATAATCTATTAAATAAATAAGTTTATAAATTAATACATGAGGAAAAGTTAACAAGTGAACAAATTAGTGAGTGAATAAGAAAATAAGCGAATGAATGAATTAATAAGTGAAATATTAAATAAAGGAACGTAAAAAATATATTTAATAAATAAATGCGTTAGTTTTTTAGAAAATGATTGAATAAATAAACGAAATGTACTATTTCACTTTGCCCCATCCACTTTGCGCCACATCCACTTGATTAGTTGTGAAAAATATTAAAAATACAAATAAGTTAAATATTAGCTAAATAAATACTGCACCGAATATTAGAAGGTACCAATTAATTTCTAAAATGCTAAAAAGAAGGATTTTATGAAAGCTAATATTAAAATAATTTTTGACTAATATCAAGATAATTTCTGACTAATGTCAAAATATTTTTTGACTTAAACAATATATTACGATTTGAGTATCCATTTTTGAAAATTGCTTGTATATGGTCTGGTTTTCAGAGCTAATTTTTTCTTGACTGGAATAGGCTACATATGAGGCAGTGAGAAGCAAAGGGATGTAAGTGGACATTTTCAAGTTTTGAGTTAAACGACTTTAAAGATACCGTCCTAGGTAGACTTTCATTGATTGTTTTTTCTCTAAATCATGCTGTATAGCAGCACCTACCAGGGTTACTAGTACCATCTCTTGCCCCAAGACAGAGGAGGGGTCAAGGGCGGATCCAGAAAATATTCAAGGAAGGTGCGATTGCTTTTCACCCTTTACCCTTTGAAACTTCAATTTGTAAAAGATTTCGAAGGAATGTACTGAACCCCTCGCTTACCTATCCCAAATATTATCTAAGATCGTCTAAAATTGAGATTTTGGTACTTCAATTTCGAAAAATTTCCTGAAGAAGGTACTGGTTTCTATCCACAGAGTAAAAAGAGATGCAGTACGATTGCGTTTTAAAGACTTCAATTCCGGAAGAATTCCGGGAAAGAGTTCCCTTTCTTCTAACACCATCGAATATTATATAAAATTGTAGTTTTGAAACTATAGTTTTGAAAATACACATGAAGAAATTTCCTGTCTCTCGGCGCAAGGAGGGGGCGATCGCCCCCATCGCCCCTCCCTTGTATCCGTCCTTGGGAGGGGTTCACCCACCATTTGTACTGGTTATCTCCAAATTTTTAATTTTGCCACTTGCATCCCTTTGCTTCTCACTTCCTCATATATAAAAACATAGTTGAAATATTACTAAGAAAGTGGCGCTAAAAGTGAAGCAAATATTTCACCATTTCACATTTCCGACGCGATTTCACTTAGCCTCACATCCCCTACTAATATTTTAATCATCGTCAATACATTGAAGGCTGAAGACAAATCTCTGCCACAATCTTGCTTCTTCGCAAAATGGGGTCGTTTCCAAAATTTTAAAAGTATTTTTTCTGAAAGAGCATGCTTAAAAACATAGGATCTGACCATTTTTTAAAATAATTTGACTAAGTTTAATATTTTTAAAAAATTACTTTAATACGTGCGCTTTCATTGTTTAACGCTTCTGCCGATGACATCACAAATAATGAAATGGCATTCACTATTGCCACTTAGAAGAGCATAATATTTAGTTCGCATCTTTACTCATTCGTAGTGGCAACTTTTAATTCGCTTCTTGATTATCATAACGTGGAAACGCGGTGAAAGATGCGCCAGAGGACATCATTTGTGACGTCATAAAGACCAAGCCTTGTTTGGAAAATTGGAGAATTAAAAAAATTATTTAAAAAATAACTGTTAGGAAAATGAAAGTATTTTCAGGGTCCATGTTTTTTTTTTTTTTTTTTTGACGATTGCTTATTGTTCTCACTTGACGGTTTTGATGTCCTATCATTTTATTTTCCCGCCAGCACCACCGTCGACCGGCTCCTCACGATGCAGCTCCTCTAGCGAACAGTCTCCAGGTTGCGCCCATATCCTACTCACACACGCATACATACACACACCTACACACACACACACACCTACACACATACACCTACACACACACCTACACACTCATACAAACATACACCTACACACATATTCATGCCTGCACACAGACACAAACACACACACAATCGTGATTGCGAAGAACATAATTTGAATTCCATACATCAAAATTCAAATTATTTTTTTTATTTATTTTTTTTGCTTATTCTATCAATTTCTGTGACTAAAAGTAGTACTTTTGACTGAAGGAAACAACCCCTTTCCCCTACCCCTTTTTCGTTTGGATTGCACTCAATGTCTGTCCTCGTTATGCGATCTTTTCTCATCCATTTCAAGAGGTCGTTCCACTTATTTCTGTAGTCCTCCCTCTTATGTATTATTGACACAACTTTCAATTCCTTTCTTTAGTCCTCATTCCTCATTTTTCCCTGTAAGGAGCATTCTTTCACACTCCTTAGAAATATCATCTCTGCTTGCTGTATTTCTCTTTCATCACTCTTTTGAAGTTTCACTTCCCTACAAGCGAGTTCGTGTTTCCATTGTTTTCAAGAGCTTTGGTCGTTTATTTGTCTTTTGTTTCGTATTGTTCTTCTTATAGATACGCATCCGTATTGGAACTAATCTATTAATGTTGTATTAATATTAGTATTGGTTTAGGAATACTGTGGAACTTTATCCGGTAGGATATTTAGTTTTGAGTGGATTTTTTTTTTTTTTTTTCAAGAATAAAATTGCGATATGCTTTTCATGTTTTTCTCTTCAGTATTAACGCGTACTCGAGAACAAAATGAAGTATGAAGCACATGATGCTTGGTAGTTAATAATTTCAACAAATCCTGCTACAGTGAGCGACCAATGGGGCCGTTTCCATCATTTCAAAAGTATTTTTTTCTGAAAGAGCATGCTTAAAAACATAGAATCTGACCATTTTTAAAATAATTTCTATATTAAAAAAAAAAAAAACTTAAATCTGCGCTCTTTCATCGTTTAATGCTTCTGCCGATGACATCACAAATGATGAAATGACATTCAGTGTTGCCATTCACAGAGCAAAATATTTAATTCGCATCTTTTACTCACGTGTATTGGCAACGATAGGGTTGATAGCAAGCGTAGAGTGCAATTGTAATTCGCTTCTTGATTATCATAACGTGGAAATGCGGTAGAAAGATGCGCCATAGTGCATCATTTGTGACGTCGTAAAGATCACGCCTTGTTTGAGGAATCGGACATTTAAAAAAAAAAAAAATAATTAAAAAAACTGTTGGGAAAATAAAAGTATTTTCTGGGTCCATGTTATTTTTTTTTTTTGCTTTTTCTATCAATTTCTTTGACTAAAAGCAGTACTTTTGACTGAAGAAAACAACCCCTTTCCCCTACCCTCTTTTTCGTTTGGATTGTACTTAATGTCTGTCCTCGTTATGCGATCTCTTTTTTTCATCCATTTTAAGAGGTCGTTCCACTTATTTCTGTAGTCCTCCCTCTTATGTATTATTGACACAACTTTCAATTCCTTTCTTTAGTCCTCATTCCTTATTTTTCCCAGTAAGGAGCATTCTTTCACACTCCTTAGAAATATCATCTCTGCTTGCTGTATTTCTCTTTCATCACTCTTTTGATGGCGAAGTTTCACTTCCATACAAGCGAGTTCGTGTTTCCATTGTTTTCAAGAGCTTTGGTCGTTTATTCGTCTTTTATTTCGCATTGTTGTTCTTGTAGGTACCGCATGCGTATTGGAACTAATCTATTAATGCTGTATTAATATTTGTAATGGTTAAGGTATATTGTGGAACTTTATCCGGTAGGATATTTAGTTTTGAGTGGATTTTTTTTTCAAGAATAAAATTGCGATCTGCTGGTCATGTTTTTCTCTTCAGTATTAACTCGTACTCGAGAACAAAATGAAATATGAAGCACATGATGCTTGGTAGTTAATAATTTCAACAAATCTTTCACAAGTGAGCGACCAATTCTACAATTCTAGTTTCAATGAGTTTAAAATAGCCTATGGCAGAGGTTCTTAAAGAGGGTGCCCCCCCTGGGAAGTCACAGGAACCGTCGACGGGTGCCGCGAAGTATCCATGGCATATATATATATATATATATATATATATATATATATATATATATACTAGAGGACCCGACAGACGTTGTTCTGTTCAACATTTGTAAATTGAAAATTTATAAAATTTCAATAAACTATCAAGTGTTTGAACCGTTCTGTTGAAAAAAAAAATAAGTAAAAAGAAAATGTTTTAAGCTGCTTGGTGTCAGAATCCGTATATTTATTACAATTTGATTTATCTAATGCCAACTGAGCAGTTGTTTTATTAACTATCTTTTCTCCCGTACTTGATGGTTTGTTCCTTCAGCCATACTCAAAGGATAAAAAGTGTCCTGGGATATTAAGTGTAAAAAACGAACTACGCATTTAGAACAAACGGGAAATCCCGCTGCAACATCTCCCATATGAAAAAGAATAAAACAATCGAAAGGATATCGTTTCAAAAAAAAGATAAAGGTAAAAACAGTTTTCTGAATAAGCGAAAATCACTCATCCCCCCTCCCGATGTAAAATAAACAGTCTTCTACTACAATAACTAAAAACTCTAAAAACGAAAAAAAAAATCTTTGCAATTGGAAATATTTCGCCAAATAAACAAAAAATACAATAAATTACATTAACAGTAGTTTTAAAATGTAAACAAATGATTACGCAACTCTATTGTTTATAGCCAAAATCGCCAAGCCACCACGTTACTGTAATCCAGCCGATCAGTGAGCGAAGCCAACTCCGACCGATTAGCGGTCCGATCTTTTGAACGAAAACTTTTAAAACTTCATATATTGCCTAATTTGTTTTTTCCACCAAAGATAATGATCTTCCACTGCACTGATCTTTTGTGTACGGAACTACCCTGTTATAATTTATCTGCACGAAAATAAAATTTGTTTCGTCTTTAAAGTCCATCATCTTTTCCTTTAATAATGTACTGATTAGTTAGATAATCCTTAACGCATTCTTGACATTGGTGCCAAAACTCAGATGGATTTCAGCCGAGAAACAAATGCTGCTAGGTATGGTACTTTCTGATCATTTGGTTAGGAAAACCTAAAGCACCGATCCGGTCACATGGTTCAACTACGTTTTGCGTGAACATTCCAGTACTTTACTTCAAAATATATGACGGGACCTAAAATCGTAGCTTTCAAGAAACGAAGGCTTCTCTCTCTCTCTCTCTCTACGTTTTATCTTTTCTCAATTTACATATAACAATAGAAAATTTCATTTCAAACAGCACAGCTAGCTTTCTTATTGTCCTTTGGCAACGGGTTAAATATTTATTTCAATTCTCGCTCAACAATAGGTTAAAATAAATATTAACCATTTGGGAGACATAACCATCCAATATTTAAATCAATTAATTATCAAAAACGTTTCCGATTCCACCCATCGCGCTTCGAAACCATGCTTGTCACAACTTAATTACACACAAAAAATTTGATCAAAATCGATCCAGCAGTTTAAAAGCCTTATGTTGACAAACGTCCGCACAGAAGATATATATATATATATATATATATATATATATATATATATATATATATATATATATATATATATATATATATATATATATATATATATATATATATATGTATGTACAGGGTTTCCGTTTTAACCTGCAAGACCTTTATTTTCACAACCGTTAGTCATAGATGTATACTTCCAATTGCAAAAATGTTCAAAATCAGGTGCAGAGTTAAGATATTGAAATTTTGAAGTAAAAATAAGTCGGAAAATACAAACTTTAACTTCTTGTACAAGCCCCGGGTCCTCTAACTCATATTTAAGGAAATAATCTCCATTGAGAAATAATTCCAACACAAAAAGTTTGACATTAGTACGACCCATATTCACCGAGATATGAAACGCACGTTTTGTGAGTCACACCTTTTTTCACTCCCCGTCAATAACACCTTTTGGGGAAAATATAGCGGTTAACAAGTGTTTAAAATAATATGTGTGCATAAGAGTGTGGTTTTTTCAAACTGTTCGAGGTTTTGTAGTGTGTTTTTGCTTATCACGGCATAACATTTGCATTTATTTTTGAATAGCAATGAAAAATATATCTTGTTTTTCTTACTTTGACGACCTGTCATTCTTCTGAAAGGGCGATAAGTTCCAATCTCACCTTTTGTATGGTCCCTTAAAACTTTGAAACGGAACATCTCCTTGAATATTTATTAGTCGCACAAATGTCAAGTTTTTTGTTTCAGTAATAGTTTTCAATGGAGATTATTTCTCTAAAAATAATTTAGAGGACCTAGGGCCCGTATAAAAAGTTACATTTTGTATTTTTTGACTCATTTCTATTTTTGCTTCTAACTTTCAACATCTTAACTCTGCATCTGATTTTGAACATTTTTGCAACTGGAAGTATACTTCTAGGACTAACGGTTGCGAAAATAAAGGTCTTGCAGGTAAAAACGGAACACCCTGTATAACTTTATACATAAAATTTTGCGTACAACAACCCCACACAAAATACAAAAAGTGTAGTAAAACGAACATTTCCGGCAAACATATACAATCTACAAAATTGTA
The DNA here is from genome assembly GCF_026930045.1 of Uloborus diversus. Taxonomy (NCBI): domain Eukaryota; kingdom Metazoa; phylum Arthropoda; class Arachnida; order Araneae; family Uloboridae; genus Uloborus; species Uloborus diversus. The sequence goes on from NC_072731.1 coordinate 262,789,610, forward strand.
TCATTAACGATTATCTTTAAGCTTAGCAATAAAATCGTGTCTGTACCACTTTAGATTGCTTTTCCGATTCTATGTCAATTACAGACATCAGACCGTAATGCCTAACCATAAATACAAAATGTTGTAATGAATCTTCAGATGCAATGGGAATTGAGGATTATTTGTTAGATACAAAAAATACATTTATGTAATTATAGTTAACTGATTATAGAATTGCCTGCAGTTCTAATATTGATCTAGGTTGGCATATCTTAAATATATGTAATCGATATATCATAGAGGTAAGCGGAAGGATGGAACTGAATGTTCTAGAAACTATATTTTATGGAAGTTGGAATTAATATATTTTGTAAATCAATGTAAAGATAATAAACACGACAAGTATTTCTGTCTTTTCTAAATTCATTCCCAGAAACGTAATGTCACGTGCATTGAGTGGAAACGGAAATAAATGTCATATCTTCAATTTTCAGGAGCCGTACATAGGATACAATTTATTTTTACTTTGTTTCAGTGGAAAAATAATTTTCTGGGTGGTTTTTAGTGGTATCAGTTCTGCATGTAAATATTTAGACAGATTTTGAAACATAACGTCCAAAATCCAGATCCTGGCATCTATTTGAATTTTGAAATCAAATTATGCTTTTCGCAATCACGAATTTCAATAGGGCCCTACTCGTTGGATTTCTTTTTTCAACAAATGGGGAAGAAATTCCCACCCGCCATATTATAACAGGTGATTTTCTAGATACGATGCATATCCATAAAAAAGGGAATGTAAAACAAGATACGCTTATAAATTTATGAGTACTTTGGCCAATTTGCACCCGTACACTTATCGTAAAGATTATATTTACGGCGTACAACTTAATGTTATTTTTGTTGCTTCTTTTTCCGTAATATTTTAACATATATTGTCAATCCTAATACGTTAGTTCACAGTTAATTGTACGATGGTTTTTCTCCCCTTCCCCCAGGAGAAAAGCTCTGGCTGTGCTAGTTACCCCATTTAAAAAATAAATAAATAATTAAATAAATAAAAACTGTTCCTATTCCACATTCTACTTTGAAAAGATGATTGCTTACACCTATAAGTATTTTAAATGTTTTGTGGTACATTTTTCAAGTTTTATTTCGTCTCTAGATTTTTACGACTTAATCGCACTTTAATAAAATTGTTTCTCTCTAGGTTGGTTTAGTTTCTAGTGGATAATAAAATGAAATCTGAAGCATTAAAATCTAAAGTCTAAATCTAAAATGAAGTCGATGCATTAAAATCTAAATTATTACGGGACAAAGCAGTGAAAGTTCCACCATTCTTTATATTTAAACGAATACTTTGCCATACGAATGAAGTTCGTGGAACGTCAAGCAAATGAAATATGTTTTATGGTGTCTACAGTTTTGAAATGAATGCACTAGTTCAATATGGTCATAATTTTAAACAACTTTTTGGTTCTGCGCAACTAACCCTTTTAGCACTTACCTGGAAAAGAAGCCACTGTTACAATATCAAATTATAACCAAATAGTACCAAGTGACGTTTTTGAACATCAATATGAAAAAGTTTGAAATTGGACATTATATAGAAAATAACAGTAATACCAATATCTATATCTGCCCTGCTAAGCATAAAAATAGTACATGCAGTCGAGCTGAAACTGAGAATTTGCTTTTTAATGTTTTACGCCACTTGATTCAGGTGCCGCATTTCCAGAAATTTATATAAAAAATTTTCATTCTTAATTGATCATGGAAAGATCCATTTCGGTAAAATACTTAACAAAGAAACATCTAGTGACTAAACTGCCGTGGGCAAGTAAAAAGCAGCAACGGCAATTTCTTTTTATTATATATATATATAAATCTATAGTACGTTACCTTTATTGTAGATGCTTGATCATTTTGTTTAAGCTGAAAAAAATGTCTAATTCAAACATTTATTTATTTTTAGTATTGAATAAAACAAACTCATTTCTGTAGATACTGCCGTTTACTTGCCCACGGCACTACAATTCAATTTTGTTAAAAAGCGCAGACACGAGCTCTGTTCTTAGCACGACAATATTAGTATCGTATCCAATAAGCCAGAGGTTCCCAAACTTCAAACCTCCACGACCCCTTCCGGAAAAATTTAAAACTTCGCAGACCCCCCCCCTCCCCCTCTGGCGAGCGCAAAAAAAAAAGAAAAAAAAAAGTAAAAATAAATGAAAAATAAATAAATAAAAATTAATTTGAATTTTGACATCTGGAATTCAAATTATGTTTTTCGCAATCACGAGTGTGTGTGTGTGTGTGTGTATGTAGGTGTGTGTGTGTTTATGTCTGTGTGCAGACATGTGTGTGTGGGTATGTGTAGGTGTGTGTGTGCAGGTGTGTGTAGGATATAGTTGCAACTTGACAATTTTCAAGCTGTAAAATGTGCCTCAATGTTTGCATTTTACTTAATATAGTCTTGTAACAATATGAACTTCTTCATGTACAAATAATTTATTTTATGTGTATTTTGTTTACTCTCGAGAGTTCTGGGGGGGGGGGGGAGCTGCTGTGTCCTACATGTATTTAAGCAATAACTTTTTTATTCCCCATGAATGTGCTTTCTTTTTGAATCGAAATATCGTTACTCGTCCTTCAATCTCAGTTATATTTAACGGTTTAGCTGGAGAGCACCGCGGGCCCCCCTGGCATGGACTCGCGGGGCCCCGGGGGTCCGCGAACCACAGTTTGGGAAACTCTGTAATAGGCAGATGATTGACTAGGTTTTTGTTTCTGCGTGTGATGGGGGAGGGGGGAGGCTGGCACCTATAGACTAATACACCGCGTGTGTGGCGTACTGGTTCGGCGCTGGACTTTTACGCCTTAGGGCATGAGTTCAAACCCGGCAGCAGTCGGTGGATTTTCAAGATGCTGATAATTGTTAGCGTTCAAGTCGCATGATTATGCTGCCATGTTAAAGATGTACTCGCTTCGGCAGTGCATATAGTAAAGGCATGTTAAAGATCTTTTGAGTACCTATTCGACTTCGACATTCTTGGCTAATTAAATTCCTAGTGCAATCAAACATCGTCGAAGCTTGAGTGCCTCCATCTAGTGGGAAACTGAGCGTCAGAATTCAAAAATAGTAATGGCATTCCTCTTATTCATAATTCTAAATAGTGATGTTCCGGAAATCGTATCCGTATCCGCGGATTTATTTTCAAATCCGAAGGAAAATAAAGATCTGTATCCGTATCCGTTACTTTTTTGACGGATCTTAAACGGATCATTTCTATTCTAAAAATTTTTAAATATGTCAATAAAAGACTCTTAAATTCCGTTTAAATTAGGTTTTATTCCCTATTTAAATTGTAAGGTATCATTTCAGAAGCCAATTTGTACCCACCCACCCCCCACCCCGTTGCAAAAAGGCAGGGAAATAAGTTTTAAAAGTGTATCAGTGTGTCTTTTTGTGGCATCGTAGCTTCTAAACAGATGAACCGATTTTGGTAGTTCCATTTTCGTTCAAAAGGTCACTTGATCGAAAGTGTTCTTAGCTTGGCCCCGTTTTTGTAGAACTTTAATTACCAGAGATATTAATTAAAAATCGATTTAACGTTTTTCGAAATTATGGTAGTAAACATTTACCCGTTCGTTAAAAATGTTGGCCCTAATTGAAAGAACGAAGTTTTCCGCGTTTGATATTTATTTGAAACTTCCAATTTATATACAGTACGAGCTATAATCTTGTTAAGTAAATTTTAAATGCAATTCTAAGCCTTTATACGCGTGATTGGTAGCGATTTCATAGTCGGAAGATAAAGAGAAAAAGTTCAATGATTTAAAATTTTTACCTGCTGTCAGTTCATATTTATTGACAAATGTGTGTTCTGACCCGCAAAATTCATCTTAATATGAGGTCGGCTCTCTAGGACACGTTTTGTTTTTTTAATTTTTAATTTAATATTAGTTTTTGTTATTGATTTGGGGTTTCTGTTATTCTTCATTTTTTTTTCTCGGCATCCTTTAAAAAAAGTGAGACTAAATTCTCTATTTACTGTTTGTAAAGGTGTTCCCGGCTCTGTATTTCGTCGGTTGGAGAAGTTCGGTGGAATTGGTCAACGCTGCATTTATGCTGAAATAAAATGGGAAAAATTATTTCTAGCCTATATCCAGTAGCAGCTTTACACTCTTGCTCCTGTATGCTACATCTACTAAATATGCTAGAAATAATTTTTCATAATCCATCTAAGCATTAATGCAGCGCTGACCCATTCCTTCCAACTCTCCCTCAATTTTAACGGAGATTTCTTTAAAGAACAAATCATAATCTTGATTATATTTTTGCCGCAGTTGACAATTTTTGAAGAAACTGCCATTATTCCGACGGGAATACGTTCCGTAACAAATTTTATACTTGGATAGTCCAATTGGAAAAAAAAATTTTGAGAAACGTATCCATATCCGCGGATCTTGACACTAATGATCCGGATCCGTATCCGCGGATCTACTTTTTTAACGATCCGGCACATCACTAATTCTAAGCATGACGCAAAGTCCGAGTTCAATGTTTTTCACGAGGTTTACCTCGAAACATGGGCGCCCATATGCAGAATTGTAGGGGGGGGGGGGGCTCAGATATTTTAACCATGATTTAGCAGGATATTTTCCCCATGGAAGCAGATTTCAGGACAGATTAGAGTCATTAAAATTTGATATTTTTAATCACTTATTCATTAATGGCTGGAGAAGAACTGTTTTTACATTTTTGCAGAGAAAAGTTACAAAAAGCAAGAAAGCTCTAATTTCTAAGGGGGGATCGAGCCCCCCCCCCCCCGCATATGGGCGCCCTTGACTCGAAACGCTTTTATCTGATTGCTCCTCGACTCCGAAGTGCTTTATATAGGGTTTCCCAAAATTAACGCAAGATTTGATTTTGTTGCCATTTGTGCAAAATAGTGTTGGCATCTCTGAAAAAAAAAAAAAAAACAATTGATAGCTGAGAGGTTAGGGGAGAGGTTAGGGATGGAGCGTTATACGATACAATAACGCGCTTTCATTATTGAACCATTGTTTCAAAAATAATGAAAGTTGAGGCTGGTCAAGCAGTTACTGTTATTGGCGCTCGGTATCGCAACACGGTAATGCACGGGTGGTTGTGGGCTTGTTGACATAGACCTTTGAATTCAAATAACCCCATAAGAAGAAATACAAAAATGTTAAATCACACGATCTAGGGTGCCAATTTTGATCACCGAAATGAGAGACCAGGAAATGCCTCATGCAGTCATCGAAATGTTTCACTCTCTCTAGCTGTATGGTACAATAACACCCCATTTTTACTAACCCTAAACTCTCAACTGTCAAATTGTTCTTTTTTCATGGCTGCCAACAATTTATGGAAAAAATGGTGGCAAATTCAAGTCTTGCATTAATTTTGGGACACCCTGTAGTTAGGCCCAAAAAGATGTTCAGGGAAAGAATTTCTTAAAGTGCTGAAAATGCTCTCAGTTCCGCATTTGAAACGTGTGAATTCGTCTAAAATCGAAATTCAATATTTTCTTCTATGTATTTTCAATTCAAATTTTTTTAAGGTGGCCCGGGACACATTTTGAAAAACTTTTGTTAAACAATTTTGAGTTGTGAAATTTTTTGTACTAATTTAACATCTATTTGATAAGCAAAATCATAACATATTTTTTTTTAGTTTTTCATTTAAATTTAATTTGTTTAAAAAAATGGGGTTGCTTTAAATTGCTAAAACTCAAAATATTCTTGGTCAATTTTCATTTTTTTTTCAAAAAATTATACACAAATATCTAAGCTTTAATTTTTATTCGTCGATTTCAAAAATATTTATTGAATCAAAAATAAAAAATATTTGAAGAAAAATTCGAAGATACTTTTTTTTTTAAATCATATTTTTTTTACAAAAAACTTTTTTTTTTTTTCAAATTCGCCGAATAAAAACTAAAGCAAACTGTTTGCAAAAGATATGCTCCAAATTTTATTACTTTATCTTTATGAGTTCTTGACTTATAAGAGTTTGAGTGCAAAAAATAGGAAAAAATTGCATCATGGAGAAAAACGCGTTTACATTTTTAACGTTAAATGTAATACTAAGTAAATGCAGGCAACAAAAATAATTATATCTTTCGTTCTAATTAAGATAGAAACACGATTCCAATGTCCTTTTAAGCAGAAAAAAATTGAAATTTGTTTTCAAATGATTAAAAAAATGCAAAAATTGACGATTATTGTGTTCCTGGCCCCCTTAATAGCAAATCTAGCTGTGTATGTTAAGGTTATAAGCCCGTCCGTATATGTGTCGCTCAACGCAAAGTATTTAACTACATTTAAAATGCGTATTTGTTTGGTATGACATTTAGTTACATCCTTAAAGGGTCACATTACCTTTCAGATATTTTTTTTAAATTTAAGTAAATTTCATTTTTCTTTGAAACCATAACATGGATACTTATTTCGTACTCAATAATTTGTTTTCAAAATTTTAAAGTAATGCCTGTTTTTTTTTCTTTTTTAATTCAAAAAATTTAGGAAATTTTCAATTTTTTTAAAATCCCTAAGGCATTTTTGTTTTTGCACTAATTAAAAAAATTTTTTTTCGCTAAACGATCACAATAATCATCTCTAAAAATCTGTGCATTAATTAGCTTAAGTGTTTATTAGAAAATTTTCTGATTAAATATGTAAAAAAATGCAATTTTAAAAAAAAAAACAATTCGGTTTTTAAAGGTAAAACATGCTCCAAATATTTCAGTAATTTATAAAATACTTATCCAGTGCACAGTTTTGTTAAATATATTATCCCACTTGCAAAAAGTATTACTTTAAAGAAGTATTCTAATGACATAAAAACACACACACACACACAAAAAAAAAAAAAAAAAACGATAATCAAGAAAAAGCAATTTCTTTTGCATAGGAACACGTAGCGAGCACGACCTCAAACCCCTCACAACTTTTTAAATATTTGAACTAAAGCAACGAAACTTTTCCCCTGTGTTTGGACCAGTTTTTAGTTTTGAAATAAGGAATAAAAAATTTTTTGATCGTTTGATCATTTTTGAAGTATTGTAACCCCTTAAACATAAAAGTGAAGCAAAGCACTTTTAGAAAGATAAATATCTAGTGACAAATAGTTTGCAAAGAGCTTTATATAATACTAGTGGTAATCGCACGGCTTTGCCCGTAGTTGAAAATTAAAAGGTCATTCGATTCGCCTGCATATTTACAAATAATGGATGACGAATTTCTCGCCATTTGGCTATGTTTATTTGCTCTCTCATTCCACGTCATAGTAATTTCGCAATTTACTCGTCCATCTTATGATAGTTTTGCTCCGGAAAATGTTCTTAAAATTGAAAAAGAACAAAATCGAATTTTCGAAAAATCGCTTCGAGGTGCACACCCCCATGCTACAAACTAATTCTGTACCAAATTGCATGAAAATCTGCCGAACGGTCTAGGCGCTATGCGCGTCACAGAGATCCAGACATCCTACACACATCCAGACAGAGAGACTTTCAGCTTTATTATTAGTAAAGAGGACAAATTATTAGCATTATTATTAGCAAAATCATTGACAGGGAGATAATTCACTTTTGCAACGAGCCATGCATATGTCAGAGGTTGTTTGGTGCCGAAATGCCGTTCCCACATAGCGTTTCTGAACCTATTCCAGATAAAGTTATACCCGTCTCATGGGGGTTACAGTATTTCAAAAATGATGAAACGATCAAAAAAATTTTTATTGCTTATTTCAAAACTAAACACTATTCTGAACACAGGGAAAAAGTTTCATTGCTTTAGTTCAAATATTTAAAACGTTACGAGTGGTTTTAGGCCATGCTCGCTATGTGTTCTTATGCAAAAGAAAGTCTTTAAATTGCTTTTTCTCGATGATGGTATTTTTGTGTTTTCATGTCAGAATCCCTAAGGTTTTTTTTCTGTTAAAGATACAGCTTAAAAGTAATACTTTTTGCAATTGCGATAACGTATTTGACAAAACTGTGCATTGGATATGCATTTTATAAATTACTCAAATGTTTAGAGCATGTTAAACCTTTAAAAACCAATTTGAAAAAAAAAAAACTTTGATTTTTTACATAATCAATCGCAGAAAATTTTCTAATAAACTCATAAGCAAATGAATGCACAGATTTTTAGAGATGATTATAGTAATCGTTTAGCAAAAAAAAAAAAAAAATTTAATTAGTGCAAAAATAAAAAAGCCTTAAAGATTTCAAAAAATTTAAATGTTTTTCAATTTTTGGAATTTTAAAAAAAAGTATGCAATATTTTTGAATTTTGAAAATAAATTATTGATTAAAAAATAAGTATGCATTTTATAGTTTCAAAAAAATATAAAATTTACTTAAATTAAAAAAAAAAAAATTTGAAAGGTACTGTGACCCCTTAAATTTCTTCACATTTTTGATCAAATCAAAATCATTCAAATTTACTAATGAACCCCTGGTATGTGTGTGCACAAAACGTAGTGTATTGTACTATTCGTTTGCCGAAAGTCGTGGAAAACAACACTTGGATTTGTTAATTTAAACCGCATTTATTTTCTCTGAAACTGAAAACCATTCAAAATTTGGAGAACGTTGCTTTGACTAATTTATGTCCAGCCTTCTCTTACCGTAAACGGGTCTGTCAATATTGTTCAAAGGTGTACGAAGATTTATCTCTTTTGATAAGCTCCTTCGATACCAAATACTACATTTCATTTAAATTTTACGGCATAAATGTCGGAGAACGCTCTGATTAAGTAATTTATGTCAGAGATTACTATCGCAGTGTGCGCTAGTCATTGCGATTTTGCCTGGTGCACAAAAGTAGTTATTAGAAACGAGCTGATGTGTGCATCACATGACTTCCTTTTACTCCAGTTCAATGTCATTTTCCCATTATTGGCAATTTTAATGTGATTCAATAGTTTACTCTCTAAATATCACCAACAGTGGCCAAATTGAAACCAGATTTAAAATTAAAAAAAAAAAACCTTCGCCAAGTTGGCGACAAAACTTGGCGACCAAAAGACAGGCGATATATCGCCAAGTGTCCGACAAATTATAATACCACTTGAGTTTAAATCGAAATTGAAAATGATCCCCCCCCCCCCCATAAGGGGAAAAAGACCCCCTTAGGAACATCCGAATGCAACCAAAAGGAGAGGTGCACAACTAGGCCCCACTAGGAGTCGACGTACCAAATTTCAACTTTCTAGGACATACCGTTTTTGAGTTATGCGAGATACATACACACATACGCACATACATACGTACATACGGACGTCACGAGAAAATTCGTTGTATTTAACTCGGGGGTCGTCAAAATGGATTTTTCGTGTGTCTGTACGTTCCAAAAGGGAAGGCGCACAACTAGGCCCTACTAGGAGTCGACGTACCAAATTTCAACTTTCTAGGACATACTTTTTTTTGAGTTATGCGAGATACATACCCACATACATACGTACATACGGACGTCAGGAGAAAATTCGTTGTAATTAACTCGGGGATCGTCAAAATGGATATTTCGGGTGTCTGTACGTTCCTAGGCATATATTCACGTGTGATTGGGTCGAAAAAAAAAAAACTCAACATTCATTCGAGGGTGAGAAAAATGGAAATTCAGGCCGATTTTTTTAGTGAATTTTTTTTTTCGCGAATACAATACTTCCATTTTTGTAAAAGGAAGTAAAAAGGGAAGTCTCATTCTGTACATTAGTCTTTAAAGTACAAACAAATCGAAAAGACGCAAATACTTTGAGTAACATGAAGATAAATAAACAACTCTGTGTTTTCTCCTGTTTTTTTCTTTCTGATTTTGTCAAAGGAAAGCTAATGTCGAGGTGAAAAACGGAGAATAAATAAAGCTCCGTCAAGCAGACAAATCGAAAGAAAAAACTGCTTCCGTTTTTCTTTTCATTAGAGTTGTCAGACTTTTTTTTCCCCTTCTGTTTGGAAAAGGGAACTGGAACTCTATGCGCTTCGATTTCCATGAAAAAAGGAAAGAATGCGTGGTATTCTCGTCTTTTAATCAATTAGTGACTGTTGGTTGCATGTGTACAAAAACAGAAGTCTTCTTAACGCAGTTCAGAAATTCTTGAATTGGTTTTGATAAACTCATTTAAAAAAAAAAAAAAAAAACTAACGTATGATTATTAACTGGAAAAGTTGAAACCAATAATTTGCCCCTTAAATTGAAAATTGTGCTTACAATTATGTTTATTACAAACTAGTGGCACCCGTACGGCTTTGCCCGTAGTAGAAAATTAAAAGGTCATTTGGTTCGCCTGTATATTTACAAATAATGGATGATGAATTTCTCGCCAATTTGCTGCATTCATTTGCTTGCCTATATTACGATTCCATGTTATGATAATTTCGTAATTCATTCGTCCACGTTATGATAGTTTGCTCGGTAAAATGTTCTTAAAATTGGAATAGAAAAAGAACGAAATCGAATTTTCGAAAAATTGCTACCAAATTTCAGGAAAATCGGCCCACGGTCTAGACTCTATGCGCATCACAAAGATCTTGACATAGAGAGATCCAGATAGAGATTCAGACATCCAGACAGAGAGACTTTCAGCTTTATTATTAGCAATTTGTGGCGCCTGCACGGCTTTGCCCGTAGTAGAAAATTAAAAGGTCTTTTAGTTCCCCTGTATATTTAGAAATAATGTATAATGAATTTCTCGCCGATTGGCTTGCCCATGTTACGGTTCCACGTTATGATAACTTGGTCATTTACACGTCCATTTTAGGATAATTTTGTTCGGTAAAATGCTCTTAAAATTGGAATAGAAAAAGAACCACATTCAATTTTCGAAAAAATCGCTTCGAGCTGCACACCCCCATGCTAAAAACTAACTTTGAGCCAAATTTCATGAAAATCGGCCGAACGGTCTAGGCGCTATGCGCATCACAGAAATCCAGACATCCTCCGTAGATCCAGACAGAGAGACTTTCAACTTGATTATTAGTAACTAGTCCATCTTATATTTTTTTCTTAAAATTGGAATAGAAAAAGAACCACATCGAAGTTTCGAAAAATCGCTTCGAGGTGCACACCCCCATGCTACAAACTAACTTGGTGCCAAATTTCATGAAAATCGGCCGAACGGTTTTAGGCGCAATGCGCGTCACAGAGATCCGGACAGAGATCCAGACAGAGATATTTTCAGCTTGATTATTAGTCAAGATAAAGAAGATCAAGATTAAAAAAAAAGAAGTGAGCCAAAAAAGTATCAATTTAAATTGCCGAATTGAGTTTCCCATTTGGCAGACTTAAAATTTGCTGCCCTCTTCCCTTCTGAACTTCAACTGATTTATTGTTATGCTCCTTTTCATGTTAAGAATGAATCTTTGATGCTGTTCATTTTTACAATATTACTCTACTTTGAGAGCTATCCAAGGATTCGAGAAGTGGTGAGACATGAACTAAACAACCCTCGAGCTTTGGAATGTGTGAAGAATCAATGGTCTTACTGCATAAAATAAGTGTGAGGAAAGTGCATCGGAAAAACATGCAGAAGACATGCTCGACATTCCCAACACGGACAACATTCCCAATATTAATCGCAAATCAGGAAAATGCTATAGAATAAGACTGCTGCGAAGGTCAGAATTTTTGAATCATCAATGTATATATGGATGCTAAAAGAGATGGTGGGCTTAAATTGAATTGACTTAATAAGGGCTACAACTTGCGGTTGATTTTGTCTCTTAAGAACAATATCATTATCAACTAGTGTATAGGGTATGGTGGGGGAAAGTGGTCATACGTTAGAAATATACAAATATTAGGGTTATTTTTAACGGTTTTACATCTATTTTTAACTATGACCACTTTACCCTATGCTATGGCCACTTTCCCCCCCACTCCATGGAGTAAAGTGGTCATAAATACATAGGAAAATTAAAGTGTTGTAAAAAAATACTAAAGTCAATTTTTTTTCCCTGTAATGGAATATGCCGTGTTTTTTAATAATGCAATGTAAAATAGCAACAAAAAAAGTTAAAGTGTTGAAAGAGTTTTTATATTTATTGTACACCTAAGTTGAAAACATACGATTTTATGAAGGAATGGGACTATTCGGCGCGGCCGTTTCGGCGCCGCCGTTTTGGCGCAGCCGTTTCGGCGCAAAACCCATTTCGGCGCCGCCGGTTCGGCGCGACCGTTTCGGCGCGACCCAGTTCAAAAATCGAAATTGTCTGCATACAAATATGCTAAACATTGCTTCAAAATTCAAGATATCTTTTGTTTTTTAAGCTTTGTAAAAGTTTTATGAAGTAATATTTTTAAAGACGTAATTTGTTTTCTTATTTATTATTAGTTGATAAAATATAAGTTTAAAAACATCTTCATAATTTTTCGAAGTACATAAGTTAGGAGACAGCATTGACATTTTTCTATGAAATTTAAATATAAAACTCATTAAACTTAAATTGATTTTTTTTCGTTACTGATCATTAGTTTGTGCACTTGCTTAAATATCTTTTCTGTAAAAAATTCAAAACTGTCAACTAATAATGAGATGATTTTTTTTATATTTATCATTGGAAAAAGTTAACGTGTGTAGAAAATCACCCGTAACCCGGCTCTCTATAAAGTTTTAAGTTCTGTAGCGTGCTTTGAACGCAGGATAGACAAGAAAAAAAAAACTTAAACAAGAAAAAAAAGACTTAAACAAGAAAAAAACCTAAACAAGAAAAAAAAGACTACAAGATACAAATAATATTTATGATATAAAGATTATTATTATATATTGCTTTTAAGTTTCATAAAGACTAAATAATGAATAAAAAATATTTTTAACTTTTTTTTAAATTAAAGTAAAATATTTTGTGTCTTTTTAGTTCCTGTAACTGTTCTATAGCACTAAACTGTCAACTAACTATTTGGTAACAAAAAAAAGCAATAATAATAAAAATAATAATAATAATAAAACTTTAAAAAAAAAGTAATTTTCAATAAATTTATAAATCAATTACTGAAAAATACTAGTGTTTAGAACTAACTTTCAAAAATAAATGATTTTTTAGTCAATAAAAAAAATCAAACAATGCCTTAAATTTACCTTGATTTCCATACATGGATTTGCAATAGTTAAGTCGAGCTTTTAGGTTAGTTTGAAAAGTGTTTTCACGTGAAAAAGAATTATGAAATTATTTCCAATAGCTACTACAACAAAGAAGTAATCACCACAGAAACACAAAACGGCTCAGCATTAATTAAAAAAAAAATTGTCGAAGAGGTAGGACTGGTACTAGCATTATTTGCTAATTTTTCAAGATATTTTCCTTTATGTTGTCGCAGTAAAACGTACGTTTATCACATATTCCCCCTCTTCCCCACCCCCACTGTAATTTTTAAAATAAATTTTAACTAGCTTCTAGAGCGCCTAATTCACACACTTCTTCCAGAAATATTTTTTCTTCTTTGAACTAAAATGTCTAAAATTCACAAAGTTCAGAATGCAAAAATCTGGCCCCGAAACGACCTGAGCCGAAACAGTCAGCACCGAATCGGCCAGCGCCGAAACGGTCACGCCGAATCGTAACAAACCCATTTTATGACCACTTTACCCCACCAGACCTTAACCATTTTAACTGACTAAATTCTTCCCATTGTGAAACGCTTGTTCGCTCAATGGCTATGCGTTGTATAAAGACGACAATGCTCCTACTTACGTAATACGCCCAAAAGTGGTTCGATTTGAGGTCACTGTGCCCTCCCAAAAATGTCCTTATTTGGCAAATGTTGCTAACGTTTCGGAAAAATTGGGGACAATACTACATCATTGAGATTTCTTTTTCTTTTAAAATTTTTCACATTGTTTTTCAATGATACCGTATGTTCCTTCCTATTATATGTTATGCATGTATGATATATTCGTACTTTGGTAAAATTTTAACTGCATTCGGATTATTCCGAATTATCCTCACATTTTAGTTCGGAGCACCCCTGGTTTCACCATGGGTTTCTTAATTGGCGAAATGGGCCAAACTAAAAAAAGAACCCATGTCGAAAAGAGTTTCGGCGACTTTCTATGACTTTCACAATCGCACCTCATTGACATGGTTATAATATTTGTTGATCTAGCTGTAGAAGAAGTCACGTATACCTCCGTCATCAAAGAGTTAACTTTTTAATACAGAATCTAAAGAAATCCGTTCCGAAGGGCTCTGCAAGAACTTCGAAGTGCCAAAAGTGTTCTGGTGCCTTAATTGCCAGAAACAATACAAAAGCACTTAATATACAGGTAGATTTCAAAATAATGGAAACACTCTGTGACAAGTGTGTTTGGAATCGCTACTCTGCCATAAATGTTCTGTTGATAAAGGTGCCTTCTGACTCTAATCACTCACGCTGGTGAATCCAGATGGTGATTGAGTTCTGTGGTCATTTTTGCTGATATTGTTCGCTTTTTAGACATTACAATCCACTTCAATATCCGTCGGTTTATTTCACTCCGCTTCTCTTTTCGCCCACTATATTGCTTTGCCGAGCTTCTCTTACCGCGCTGCGTGTATGCTATATTGACTTTTGATACTGTATCTCTAGAAACACCAAAAAGTTGAGATGTTTCAGCTGCCCCTGCTCCAGCTAGACGCGCTCCAGCAATTTGGCCTCTTTTAAAATTTGAGAGGTCCAATATTTCACGAGCTTGAAAAAAAATTCAAAACGTCCAGAACTTCAGTTAATCCACCATATACTAATAGAATATAAACATTGCTATTTATAAAAAAAAAAAAACATTTAGTTTTATTCTTAATTACGTACGAAACACATTCAAAAATGTCACTTTTATTCACAGGTGTTTCTATTATTTTAATAACTACATGTATTTATCTTTTTATTAAAAAACATTTCTCCCCTTTTCGGAATAAAATACACAACATAACAGAAAATATTTCAATGCTTTGAAACAAAATGTTTTAATCAAAAGTGAAATCGTTTGCAGTTCTTTCTTCACTGTGAAAAAAATATCACTTCGGTTTTCTTTTTATTTCTTTCGCTGCCAAAACTTTTAAAAAAACCAAAGAACATTTCATTTCCTTGAGCATTTTTATCTATTTTCCAACCCTTTGAATAGTCAAGATGTAATACCAATGTTGTGCATAGCATACATAAATTAATAATATTTTTCAGCAGGTTTCAGATACTCCGTATGTCCGCATAAATTTTTCTGTCGGTTTTATAGGAAATGTGTGACTTTTTCATAATGCAAAAAAATATCGAGGGTGTTTACGGTAAAAACTGTTTTGCTCTGATTCAATTTTGAATGCTAATTATGAAAAAACCTCCTTCTAATTGTCAGATATGACGAATAAAATGGTTTCGTTCAATATGGAAAACTTAAAAACTGCAAGGTAATTTATATATTTTAAACTGTTTGGAAACAATGTTTGCCATTCCTTTTATAGGTGCCTACCCTTTTTGAAGCATGTGCTTCTGAAAATGAATAAAAGAAAATGAATTTGCCTTGAGAAAAAAACTGTTTCATAAAAAAATTTAAAAAAGAGAGAAATAAAACTCCTGCTTGAAGTACTATTTTTTCAGAAGCTGCTTGAAAAATACAAATCTATTTGAATGCGTAAAAAGTTAAACTGATGCTCAAACAGGGAAAGAATGCCATATTTTTCTGCATATTTTTTCTCCTTAGTACTAACCATTTTGGTAAACATCCTCTTTTGCATTGTTTAATTACCCTTACAAAAATATTTTTCTTGGGACAAAAAAAGGTCAACCAAGGGAGAACGTTTTTTAAAAAAGTGACATGATATTCTGAAGAGTTCTTTGGTTCCTTTACCAGTAAAAGAAGAAACTAGGTTCAAGAAGTATGTTTTTAACAATAAAGAAACCCGAACAAAGCTTAAGAAAGAAATCAATAATCTTGCCTGGATGTGATATTTTTTAAAATATTTTCCGTTTTATGGTCCTTTATAATAGCGATCTATATTTTTTGATAGGAGGCAATTCCGCCGTCACGTGTGGGACAAAAATATGCTTAAATTTTGTTAACATTTCCTCATATCTCTTAATAATTTAATGGAACAGGGGTAAGCAATTTTTTTTGATCTTTACAAGATACAAAGTTACTCCTGACACAATTATATTTTTATTAAACAATTCTGTTATTTAAAATAAAATTTATTTACAGGCGTCATGTGCGGGACATCCAAAGTCAAATTCTGGTACCTTGCTTATGAATAAGCTAATATTTTTGTTCTATTAATACAGCAATGACGAAACAAATCGTAGATTTTGAAAGCTATGGCTCCAACGTAAAGAAAATACATCTCATTAGTTTAGAAATAACTATTTAAACTATTGGAAAAAATGTGTATATTCCCATTCCATTGAAAATGGTCATTTTGTCCCGCACATGACGGTTCACATATTTCATTAAAAAGAAATAATTTTTGAAGAAAGTTTTTGCTTAAGAAGTCACACATGCGTTTTTGATTTCTTAAGCAAAAAATTTTGTTCAACATCCTTTTAAATTATTATTTTTTTTATTTATGAAATATATGAAGCGTCACGTGCGGAACAAAATGACCGTTTTCCATGGGATGCCCAAGGGGTTTTAAAATGTTTTTACCAGTAGATTCTGCTACTGAAAATTGGCTTAAAACTGTACGCAATTCCATCATAAATAACATTTATAGGGAAGAAAATGCCCACTCAGCTTTAAACTAAGGCCAACCCCCCGATAGATCTTTTACTTGGATGTACAGTAAACTCTCATAAATCCAGATATTTTTAACCGGAAATCACTTAATCCAGACCCAAATTCAGATGTACACACTGTACAATTAAAATGCGAGTTAGTGGATCAATGAGTTTTTGTTGACCGTATTTCTATTTTTGTGTTTTTCTCTTATGAAGTAGTTTGTTTTCGTACCCTGGATCAATTTATAAATTAGTTTGTTGAATCCGTACTTTCCTTAATTCAGGCGACCAAAATCCCCCTCCCCCCTTTTCGTTCGGATTATTCTACTGTATTGCGTTTTTTGCCTCCCAAAAATTGAAAGTTAGTTAAAAAAAACCTTGCTTTATATTTATGACTATTAAAGTAAGCGGTGTACAACATCCCGCTGGGGGCGACCCACCATAGATGGCGAAGCAGCCGCCACAGCTGGCGAACGGGGGTTGGCGAGCGAAACAAGTGGGAGCGGAGATGGTGGTGCTATATTATATTCTTATTGTTTAGTTCTTCAGCCAGGGGAGCCCAGAATTTTACTGAATAATAAAATTCGAACCAGCACGCTTTACCCATTCAATCGGAAGAGACAAAAATTTATGTATTCATAATATATTAATTCGGGAATTTATCGCAATTAAAACGAAAACAGCAGACGAAACACATTTAATGAGAACAAACAATACATAAACACATCACAAACAAAAAAAAAAAAAAAACGAACGTCAAACTTCGGTGTCTAGGCTCATCATCCTCCATTAACGTCTTACGCCGTAATCTCGTCTTGTTGACATATGCGTTCCGCTTACCACGGTTTAGCGGTACAGTTACCGTTAAGATTAGGGAGCTCGAATCCACATTAATATTGTAATCCTGTCTCCAAATTTGCCGTAGCGTCAGACAAAATTTGCCGAGAGAAAGCTTTGAGTGGTCACAATATTCTCTTGTGGCCTTCCATCGGGGTTCTGCTCTTAAACCTTATACTCACTTGCATCAAAAACTCAGTGTGTAAAATTGTAAAGCGAAATTCACGAATTTATCACTGAACTTAGCCAAAGATTTAAAAAATGCACCTAAAGTCAGATTAATTATTAACTAGTGGTACTCGCATGGCTTTGCCCGTAGTAGAAAAGTAAAAGGTCATTTGGTTCGCCTGTATATTTACAAAAAATGGATGATGAATTTCTCGCCAATTTGCTATATTCATTTGCTTTCCCATGTTACGGTTCCACGTTTTGATAATTTCGTAATTTATTCGTCCACGTTGTGATAGTTTGCTCGGTAAAATTTTCTTAAAATTGGAACGGAAAAAGAACAAAATCGAATTTTCGAAAAATCGCTTTGAGGTGCACACCCTTATGCTACAAACTAATTTTGCAATAAATTTCATGAAAAACGGCCGAACGGTCTGGATGTTATACGCGTCACAGAGATCCTGACGGACAGAGATCCAGACATAAAGACAGAGAGACTTTCAGCTTTATTATTAGCAACTTGTGGCACCCGCACGGCTTTGCTCGTTATAGAAAATTAAAAAATCTCTTGGTTCCCCTGTATATTTACAAATAACGTATGATGAATTTCTCGCCAATTGGCTTGCCCATGTTACGGTTCCTCGTTATAATAAGTTGGTAATTTATTCGTCCAACTTATGTTAATTTTGCTCGGTAAAATGTTCTTAAAATTGGAATAGAAAAAGAACAAAATCGAATTTTCGAAAAATTGCTTCGAGGTGCACACCGCCGTGCTACAAACTAATTTTGTACCAAATTTCATGCAAATCGGCCGACTGGTCTGGGCGTTATGCGCGTCAGAGAGATCCAGGCAGACTTTCAGCTTTATTATTAGTAAATAATACCATGCTCTACCGTCAACAAGTTTTTATGAGCAATCACGATTGCTTATTGCTTTCATTTGACTGTTTTGATGTGCTATCATTTTATTTTCCCGCCAGCACCCTCTGCAGCATCACCATCGACCGGGCTCCTCAGTCCTCACGATGCTGCTCCTATAGCGAACACCGTCTCCAGGTTGCATCTATATGCTACACACACGCGCATACACAAATACACGCACCTACACACACATTAGCAAACACATACACACACAAACACATACACACACAAACACATACGCACACAAACACATACACACACACTCAAACACATACGCACACACACATACACACACACTCAAACACACACATACACACACACACGCATACATACAGACACCTACCCATACATACAGACACCTACACATACATACAGACACCTACACATACATACAGACACCTACACATACACACACACCTACACATACACACACACCTACACACAACTACAGAAACCTACACATATACACACACCTACACAGAACTGCCCACACACTCATCACACTCATGCCTGCACACAGACACAAACACATATGCCTACACACACATACACATTCCCCACCGCACAAAAACACTCATACACACAACTACCCACACACTCATACCAGCACACAGACACAAATACACCTGCCTACACACACGCACATACCCTCTACACACAAACACACAAACCCTCCACACGCACATAAACACACATGCCTACATACACACACACACACTCGTGATTGCGAAAAACATAATTTGAATTCAAGAGGTCAAAATTCAATTTTTTTTTTTTCAGTTCTATTTGTCAGAAATTAAAAGCTCCATCAGTAACGGGTGAAAATGAAAGGAACTCCACCTGTCAGCATGATCTCGTTCCCTGTTTCGCGCCAAAGAAAATTCTCTCCTGAAGAGAGACCACCCTATTCCACGAGTGATGGATGCATATCCTTTTTGGAGTAAGAGGTTAAAACAGCACATATTTGTCACTTGAAGTGAACTTGGGAGATAGTGGTATATTCTGTCGTTACTCAAGCAAGTGAGAAAATAGGGCAATAGCAAATTAATGAATCACAAATTGTGTTTCCAATTTTTAAACGCCTCGTTTTCCCTTTAAAGAGCAGTATGGGACATTATCTCTTCATAGTGTAAAATGAAGTCTCCAAAAAGCGTCTGTTTGTATAAACGCGAAAAACTCGAGAACTACCCGGCCGATTTCGCTGAAAATTTCGCAGTATCTTTATTTTAGCCCCTGAAAGGTTTACAGACCAGTTCGAAAAAAAAAAATCGACGGGTAGTTCTTTTTTTATTCTAATTTTGGCCCAATTCTCACATAAATTACCAAATATGGGGGTGAAAAATTACTTGCACATATTACACTTTTTTGGAAAAGGTAAAATTTTCCGCGTTCTACGCAATTTGTTTCAGTGCTCTAACTGTATCACGGCGGGAGTTATTTGTGATTTCAGCTCGAACTGTTTTAGGCTTAGCTGAAATTTGGGCACTACTTTCTTTATTAAATAAATCAATAGAAGGTGATGAAATAATTGGCCGACAGTTCTCTATTTGACACCATTGGAAAAAAAGCGACATTTTTTTTGTTACATTTAATTTTCGCGTTTCCATGGTTATGCTTTTTGAATCCTTTGCATCTTTCACATTTTAATTTCTTGAAAGTATTTTAATACTGTCATCATTGTTTGAAAGGGAAATTTTGCATAATGTTTTTTTTTTCTTTTATTTAAGCCTGATTGTTGAGCATAGTTATTTGATTCATTTTTATTTTCATGGTAGACCGAGCAAAGCCGAGCAACGCAGCTAGTATCTCCTAAATTCAATTTTATATCCTATACATAAAAAAAAAATCTTCTGTCAAACTTGTTTGTTTCTCTGTTCGTGCGTGCGTGTGTGTATTAGTTCGACTCCCGGGGCTGTACGTACACCTCCAAATCCCATATTTTTCCCTTAACTTTCGGGAATGACTTTTTACCAAATTGAGTTTTCCTTTAGAGAGAGCAGGATTTTTATATTGTTCGAATTATAATGACTGTTTTAGTGAAAGATTATTTTCAATGATAGGGAGAGCGGTATTTTCATTTTGTAACGCATTTCTTAATGAATATTTTTATAAAATTCTTTCTAGCAGACGATTTTATACTTTGCGAAACAAACGAGCCTAAGAGTAATATTTGGTAATTGGTGAGAGTTAGCGAGCACACGACGGATCCCCCTAGTGTTATAAATTATGTATATTTCGTGTTATTAAGACAACAGAATCTTAACACTGAAAGAACAAACACAAATAATAATAAGCAAATTAAATTTATTGTTTAAAAACAATATGACTTAAAAACGACAAACACTGCAAGTTTATCCTGCTTCTGAGCTTATATTCTTCTGTTTCATTATAAAAGAAGATAAAATTATAAGATAGTATTCTTTACTATCTTATAACTTCATCACAATCACGCAGCACATATGAGGCAGTGAGAAGCAAAGGGATTAAGTGGCAAAATCAAAAATGTGGAGTCAACCAGTACACATGGTAGATGAATCTCTCCTCTGTCTTGGGACAAGAGGTAGTACTAGTAGCCCTGGTAGGTGCTGCTATACAGCGTGATTTCGAAAAAAAAAATCAATGAAAGCCTACCTAAACGCGTTCTACTCAAAACTTGAAAATGTCCACTTACCCCTTTGCTTCTCACTGCCTCAAACGTGCAACCGTCTTAAAGTTCGGGGAGACCACACGCCACAATGTTTCATTTCAAAGCAATCGCAATTTCAAAGTAACTTATTCTGAGGTGAGGTTCTCACAGGGTACAAACTTGTATGTACATTACTCTGGAAAAAGAGCGTATTATTTTCCTTTTCCGATAGAAACAATAGATTCCGATAGATATATATATATAACTAGTTTTTACCCGCGGCTTCGCTCACGTTGATGTAGTTTTTTTTCAATCGATTCAAGTTAACGGTCAACACAGGCAGAGGTCAAATACTTACCAAAAAATGGTTTGTCTCCAGTTTCGCTGACATTTCAAATTGAAATCGTGCGCAAAGACAAATTAATTTAAGTTTTTGTGCTGTTTATGGATTTGCTTGATTTAACTGGCGAATAATTTTAAGTGTTAACAAATTTAAAGAAAGAAATATTAAAGAAATGACGATATTTGGTTACATGCTGTAAACCAAGAAACAGTATTTCGTACTCTTTAGCTTCACAAACAGCGACAGTTGAAAAAATTGCCAAATGCCTTAGATATTGAAATAATTCCATAAAAAAAGTTTGGCTAGATCCCTGCTGATCGATTAAATACTCAGTCAACACAAATTTAAAAAAAAAACGCATTAATTGCCTCAAAGTTGTATTAAAATGGAAAATAATCAGTCAAATCCATATATTATTTGCCAATCTTGTGCAAAAATCTTACTTCACGATTTGACTTGAGAAAAGCCTTGAACAATCACGAGAAGCAAAGATAGTCAACAATACAACAATTGTCGCTATCGACAGGGAGTTGAGATGATACACAAAATACTGTATTAAGTTGAGGAAAGCCTTCGAACATGGAACTAAAAAGCTCATAACTCGTTTTTTATATACTTAGAAATTTCGAACTGGTGCCATCTTTAGCAGAAAAATCAGAGCTTTCGATGGATATATAATGTAAATATGTGCAAGTATTTTTTCATCCCCATATTAGAGAATTTATACGAAAATTGTGTTTTATTGCCCCCCTAAGGGGGTTTTGCCCCCCATAACGGGACGAAAACTACCCTATGTGCTATTCTGATGCATAAGCTATATTATTGTAAAGTTTCATCAAAATCCGTTCAGTAGTTTTTGCGTGAAAGAGTAACAAACATCCATCCATACATCCATACAGACAAACTTTCGCATATATAATAGTAGTAAGATTACAGTAAATCCCCTCCTAACGAAACCCCTCAAAGGTGGACACCCTTCTTATGCGGACAATTTTTAATTCTCCAGTTCCAATGCAAATATCATTATTAAACCCCTATCTTGCGGACACCTCTCTATTGCGGACAAAAAAAAACTGCCCCGTTAATGTCCGCATTAGAGGGATTTTACTGTACTTATTAAAAACACATGCTAGAGCTTTAATTTATTTAAATAAAATAAATATAAACTAACTATAATTACAATCGGTAAAATATCCGGAGTTTACTTGAAAAAATTCATGTACAGGCGTCCCTCGTATAACACGGTTAATTCGTTCCGAATAGTATCGAAACCGGGTTATACGAGACTTTTTTAAAATTAACTTTTTAGCTTATATTTTACACTAATTAATGATGTGCATAGGAAAAATCATGTCACTATGCATCGTGTTGTATCGAAACCGTGTTATACGAGACTTTTTTTAAATTAACTTTTTAACTTATTTTTGACACTAATTAATGATGTGCATAGGAAAAATCATGTCACTATGCATCGTGTTGTATCGAAACCGTGTTATACGAGACTTTTTTTAAATTAACTTTTTAACTTATTTTTGACACTAATTAATGATGTGCATAGGAAAAATCATGTCACTATGCATCGTGTTGTATCGAAACCGTGTTATACGAGACTTTTTTTAAATTAACTTTTTAACTTATTTTTGACACTAATTAATGATGTGCATAGGAAAAATCATGTCACTATGCATCGTGTTGTATCGAAACCGTGTTATACGAGACTTTTTTTAAATTAACTTTTTAGCTTATTTTTTACACTAATTAATCATGTGCATAGTTAAAATCATGTCACTTTGTATCGTATTGTATCGAAACCGTGTTTCTTCTTATCTCGAAACCGTGTTATAAGAGACTTAGAAATGATGTGAAGCAAGAGATGTGTACAGTGTTATATCGAAACTAAGTTTCGTAAAAACAGAGTTAAACTTATTAGAGTTATTATCAAACATTAACAGAATGTGTTAAACAAAAATGAAATTCGATCTTTTTTTAAACATATTTTTCGCGTTATATCAAAACAATGAAGTATTAAATTCAAGTTTCGTACCGTGTAATATAGAAAACGTTTTGCAGGAGTACCGTGTTATACTAGGGACGCCTGTACTGCTGCATTAAACTAAAGCTATCTTTTTTTTCTAAAATAATGTATATTATTGAAACTTTATTTAGGAACAAATTAATATTTTTATTCATTTATTTTTTTGAAAAAAAAAAAAAAAGTTTTTATATTTGATTGAAACAATGTTGCTTTAAATTCATTTTTAAATTGAAAAGAGAAATCTGCAAACAAAACTGTCGCACTAAACAAAAGGTTTTTCTTCCTGCATCAATGCGGCATTCATTTCATACACGGAACTACACGGAAAAACAACCAGAGTCAATTTTTAATCAGAGTCGGCAGCTGCCCACGGCAGCAAAAAATTTCATTTATCATGTTTTTTGGTATCATTGCAATACAAAATGTTAACAAATTTTTATTTTCTATAATTTTTTTTGCCCATATCATAAAAATGACACATTACATTTTTTAAAACAATAATTTAATAACTTGCTCTAGAGCAGTACTTGCACTCATTAAAATAAATAAATTGTATAAAATACGAGAATTTTTCAAAAGGGTTTTTTTTCTCAACCATGAGGGAGAATCCATTTAAAGAAAGTCCAAGTAAACAACACAGTGACGTTTAAATATCAGAATTTGAACTCTAAATTTAAAACTTTTAAGTTCAATTTGTGAGCCATATTTTTAATAGCGGAGCAACTATCATAAAAAAATAATTCTAAAGGGACTTGAGAGACTTGAAAAAGAAATTGTTTCTATACATAAGCAGGGATGTCCATACCCCCAAGGGTGATGGCGCTCAGTACTCCAGAGCATTTCTGAAACGAGATCCCCGAAAAACCGAAGAAAAACCCCCTAAAAATGAGTGCCTTAAAATTTCAGTAACGCTGTCTGCGTCATCAACCTTCCTCTCTCTAAATGCCCCCCCCCCCCTGACATAAGTGTAATAAAATCGTAAAAATAAAAATTAAAAAATACATTTTTCGGACTTTCTTTTTCATTCTCTAGTTTAAAACTCATATAAATTGCAAAGTTCACATAAGTGCTAAAAAGGATATTTTTCTCACGAAAGTATTTTTCAAAACAGCGTAATTCGGACATGACAGAGTATGTACTCACAAATAACCAAATAAAACTTTTTACTAATAATAAAGTTGAAAGTCTCTCTGGATGTCTGGATCTCTCTCTATCAGGATGTCTGTGACGCGCACAGCGCCTAGACCGTTCAGCCGATTTTCATGAAATGTGGTACAAAATTAGTTTGTAGCATGGGGATGTGCACCTCGAAGCGATTTTTCGAAAATTAGATTATATTCTCTTTCTATTCCATTTTAAGAACATTTTACCGAGCAAATTATCACAACGTGGACGAATAAATTACGAAATTATCATAACGTGGAACCGTAACATGGGCAAGCAAATGAATAAAGCAAATTGGCGAGAAATTCATCATCCATTATTTGTAAATATACAAGCGTACCAAATGACCTTTAAAATTTCTACTACGGGCAAAGCCGTGCGGATTCCACTAGTACTTTATAAAACTAAGTACCCAAATGGTTAATTCATGTAACAAAATAGCTAATTTATAAATTTCTATCAGAAGATTCCCTAAATGTCTCCCATCTCTCTTGAAGAGCGAACTGACACACATCATAGGCTGACCATTAGAAAGTTTTCCGTCTAAGTCTCAGTTTCACTCATCAATTTTTCATGTGAGAAAAGCAGAGGGAAACGATAACGACTTCGAAATCCATTTCATCTTGATTTAGATCTAATGGTCATCAATTTCTCTTTCATAAAAAGCAGATGGGGAGCAAAAATATATTTTTGGTTTTATGCTTCCCTTTTGTTATTTTTTTTTATAGAAATGTATTATGCGGTAATGTATTTCTAAGACGTACTTTCTACTTGTGTTGCATCTGCGGTGAAGTATGTTATTATATGTACCGTATTTAAAGAAAAAATATGATTTTTTTTTTCTATTTCAGCTACATGTAATTTACATGCAGTATACGTAATTTGTTAGTTCAAAATAGTATTTTGCGTCTCAAATTGTGGGAAAAAAGTGCAATTCTATGTCAATCCGGTGGTTCAGTGGTTGATTCAGATATCTCGACTCGAAGAAAACTTAACATCTTTATTGAAGATTATGTACATATTTACATATTGGTGATTAAACCAAATCATTTATTCTAAACAGCGAATTACTCGCTTCCACGGAGCTTGCGCTCGTGTTTCGAATTCTATTCCATCTCTTCCACTCTCTCAGTGTTGCCACTAAATTTTTCCATAATCTACTTACTTAATTCAATAAGCGCTTGCAGCGCTCTCTATTGGAATAATAGTTGGGAAGGAGCATAGAGCTTAGGTTTCTCTACACAAATCACTTGCTTCTTCTTTTCTCTTAATTTGAACGACTGATAGCGACTTGCCAAGTAAGAAAACTTCATATATACAAATCATAGTTCTATGCCCGAAACCCAGAAACTTACTATTGTGAGACTCTGAGAAGTTGAGCTTCGACTCTGACAATGTTTACCTCTGTTTCGGAAAAAAAAGGAGGGGATCAAGTGCTGTTTACTGACGAGTCCCGATTCAGTTAAGAGTGCGACACCAGGCCTGTTTTGTTGCAACGAAAGAGGAGCACTCGGAATAATTCTATTGTCGTTTGGGAACAATCCCGTTGCAGACGAGGTGGCTTGATGATACGGGCTGCATTCAGCACAAGCAGACATACGTCTCTACATATCATTCGAAATGTGTTAACTAGGACGGCGCAAAGACATGAAGACGAGACTCTGATACACCATATCGTAACAAATGCTTCAACAGTAGATGGTTTCTATCTGTTTAATGCATCTGCATTATACGTGCTTAACTAGGTATGCCAGGCTACATAAAGCTCGATTTGTACAGAGCTTAGCTGAAAAATGCGTATGAAGAAACCGTTATGCTCTTCCAATTTCAATACGGGCCACATTCGTACGGCTCATTGCTTTTAAGACCAAGATTTCTTTGTACTTTTCAAAGCATGGAGATTGCAGGTCGCTTAATTTCAAGAATTTGGAGCAGTATTCCCTGATATATTATTACTTCATTGCACCCGTGTAACACATGTGTTCAATAGTCTTAAAAGTTGGGTGTCATCATCTGGTGGAAACTGGCCGCCAAAGTTACCCATGCAATTGATATCCGCGCCCTAATGGTGGCACATGAAAGACTGGATGCCGTATCATGTGATCTCACTAGGTCTTCAAAAGGCTAAATACAACACGCAGTGTAAAACACCGCTTGTACACACACAAACGTGTGTATGCGTGTGTCTGCGCGTGCTATCTTTTCTAATAATAAAGCTGAAAGTCTGTGTGTCTGGATCTCTGGATGCCTGTTACGCGCGTAGCGACTAGACCATTACGCCGATTTTCATGAAATTCTGCACAAAATTAGTTCGTAGCATAGGGGTGAGCACCTCAAAGCGATTTTTCAAAAATTCGATTTTGTTCTTTTTCTATTCCAATTTAAAGGCCATTTTACCGAGCGAATTACCATAACATTGACGAGTAAATTACCATAATATGAACGAGCAAACTACCATAACAAGGACGAGAAAATTAACAAAGCCTATTGGTGAGAAATTCATCATTTGTTATTTGTAAATATACAGGCGAACCAAATGATTTTAATTTTCTGCTACAGGCAAACCCGTGCGGGTACCGCTAGTATATATATATATATATATATATATATATATATATATATATATATATATATATATATATATATATATATATATATATATATATATATATATATATAATAAAAAAGAAAAATATTGAAAAAACCACACCAAAATCCCATAGATGCGCAACGCAGCAAACTAAAAAGCCAAGTAAATATATTCGTTTCCTATTTAATAGCTATTTGCAATTTTACTTTTTATCATCATTATTTTTATATAATTTGTTTAATGTTTGGAATTTGGCTTGCCTTTTATATATATATATATATATATATATATATATATATATATATATATATATATATATATATATATATATATATATATATATATATATATATATATATATATATATATATATATATATATATTTATATAAAACTACATAGCATGAAGGATAAATATTTCATGTATGCATAAAGCAAATTTTAATCTATTGTGAAACATAAAAGAAATAAAAAGTCCATGATATTTATTTTAGTAATGAATCTGGATTAAAACTTTCTCAAAGAAAGTACGTTTTTGTTCCCCCTTAGAAAATATTAGTAATTCTGTTGTATCTCAATCACAAACGTACGATTTCATAAAAGCAATTTGTTTCATTTTTGACTCCAGTTTAATCAGAGACTTATTGCGACACACTTCTAAAAGTGAAAAGCTTTTTCGTTAAAAAATGTACTCTCATGGCTGCAATTGAAAAAGAATTTAGCAATCGCTGTTAGAAAAATCATTTTAAGTAGAGAATTCGCAGAAAACGGAAGAGAGCGTTCTGTAGATTATGTGATTATAAATATTTCACAAAGAAAAATGGAAACTCTTGGAAGTCATATTTTGCGAAATGCGTTTATTAGAGTTTGCAGCTTCTTAATTTTTCTTTTCCATTCTTTTGAGAAGTTATAATAAGAGGTAATTCTTCAAAAACATATAGAAAAATGAACTGAACTACATATAAAACTGAACACTCTTTGGCAATCAAGAGCCCAATACGAGAGAAAGTTATTAAACTTGTTAGCCGAGGCAACTTTATTCATAACGCGCAACTGATTAAAATTTAAATAAGTTGTGAAACTTTTGGGAACACAGAAAAAAAAATGCAGTATAAAATGCTGTGATGAGTAGATGGAATAAAAGAACAGTGTTCATTAAAACTCAACTTTAGTTAAAGTTCACACGCAACATTCGATTTATGAATAGAATTCATATGAATTTGCTCAAAATGACTCCGACGAATTCTGAACCTCTTTTTCTAATATAGCAAAATACGTAATTAGGACTTACTAGTGTACCCGTACGGCTTTGCCCGTAATAATTAAAATTCTTTTGGTTCGCCTGTGTACTTACAAATAAAGCATGGTGAATTTTCTCGCAATTGGCTTGTGATCATGTTACGGTTCCATGTTATGATAATTTCGTAATTCACTCGTCCCTCTTATGATAATTTTGTTCTTAAAATTGGAATAGAAAAAGAACCACATCGAATTTTCGAAAAATCGCTTCGAGGGGCACACTCCCATGCTACAAACTAACTTTGTGCCAAATTTCATGAAAATCGGTCTATTCGCTATGCGCGTCACAGAGATCCTGACAGACAGAGATCCGGACAGAGAGCGATCCTGACAGACAGAGAGACTTTCAGCTTTATTATTAGTAAAGATAATTATAAAGTACTAGGTACTGTTTTATGAAAGTAGAAAGTTAGAATTAGTTCAAAAATAATTGTGAGCCTTTTGATGTAATTTAAATGGGGTTGTTTCCATCAGTCAAAAATACCACTTTTAGTTCCTGAAGTTAATAGAATGAGCAAAAAAGATAACATTAGCCGAGAGGAAAAACTTATTTTCAAAAGATTTTATTTTTTAATTAATTTTTTAAATGTCCGATTTTTCAAAAAAAGCTTGGTCTTTATAACGTCATAGGTAATGACCTTGGCACGCATCTCCACTGACTCGCTGCATTTTTACGCTTGCTGTCTACCGCGTTCCAGATTATGATAATTAAGAAGCGAATGAATATTGCGCTCTACGATTACTATCAACTATATCGTTGCCAGTACATGTGAATAAAGACGATAATTATATTATGCGCTCTGCGCTAATGGCATTTCATAGCTTGTGATGTCATGTGCAGAAGTGTAAAAAATGAAATCGAATCTGCGCACCGAGTAAAATAATTGTTAAAAAATATTAAAATTTGTCAAATTATTTAAGAATCCTATGTTTTTAAGCATCTTCTTTCAGAAATTTTTTTTTTTTAAATTTTGGAAACGACCCTATTATAGCTCGCGATATGCTAAAGCTTTGACAGATAATGTTTTTTTCTTTTAAAGTTCCTAAAGAAAATGGGACACGCTTGATGCTGGAAACGAGAGATTGTTTTCTTTACTATGAAACATATTTTACAAGCAACGATAAAATTAAAAATTTTAAAAAATCCCGACTGAGTCGCAACTGTAGAATCAAGAGGGAAAATTGAAAATCCCTTTAAAAGCCTTATATTATTCAAAATCAATGTGAGGTATTTTATTTGCTATTAAGTAGAAACTGGCAACAGATAAAAATTTTAAATCATTGCTTTTAATTTCGGGCAACAATGAATTCGGTTATCAATCGCATAAATAAAAGCTTAGTCGTTATTAAAATCTGCTTTAAATAATCATTATATTTCGAATTCCATGAAAATGGAAGTTCCAAACCCATTCTATCTGACGCGGAAAAAAACTCGCTTTATTTTAATATTAAATTTTAAAATTTTTACATTATTTTCACTGCAAAAATCGTAAAAAGCCATTAGAGATTTTTAATGAATATCTTCGTTAATTAATGTCATCCAAAGATGCAACCTAGCTAACAACACTCTCGATCAACTCTCCTTTCGAAGAAACTTTTTTTTTTTTTTTTCAAAATCGGTCCATCCGTTTAGACGCTAGAGTGCGACAGACAAACAGATACATAGATACAGACACGTCAAACTGATAACCCCCTTCCTTTGTGTGTCGGGGGTTAAAAACTATAGGAACACTCACAAGGAAAATTTCAATAACTAGTAAACTAAAAACAAAAACACTTTGTTTTTGTCTCCGCCGATGACTGAAAATGCGTATTGCATATCATTCAAATATAAAGCTGAGGTATAACCGACAGTGCAATATTATAACTCAGATTTTGATTCTATCCCACACCCTTTCTAGCCCAGTCAATAAAAGACTTCGGTCGGAAGGAATTAAGAACAAAAAACAGAATTTCTTTAGTACCTAAATGGAGAGAGCACTTCCTGCAAATTCCATATCCTTCCCCCTTGTCTCCCAGGCACTTTTTATCTAATATTTATAGGAGCTTCAGAGATGAAGCCGTATATTATTCAATGAACAAATTAAACAAAATAAAATTTAATAAAGAACACGTTGGACTAAAATAATCAAATAATACAACAATAACAATAGCGATGAAACGGAATAAGGATTGAACGTGAATATGCTTTTTCTTTCCTTGATGCAAATACTCATCACAAACTACTGATTTTTTTAGTTGAAGCAAATGCAATTATAACTCTAATTTAGTAAAAATATATATTATCTGAAAAAACACGCACAAAAATCATATCTATCCATTAATGAATTGACTGAAAACTTCAAAACCAATGCATGTATTATTTACCAAAATTTTATGAATGGGAGGAAATGCTTAGGGCACCATTTTTAATCAATTCGAAAGAAATATCTGATGCTATGGGTTAAACAATTTTCTTTATCAAGTGAAATTGTTTTCAAAATATAGGTTTCGAGAACGTAAATCAAACTTGAAAACTGAGTTTTATGCAACATTTGTTTAAAATAATCTCTTTTTCATTTCGTACAATGTAACAGATGTTATTTTTCGTAACTCTGCACGTTACGTAAAGAGTTTTTTTACCTCTTCTAAGCAAAAATGTGCGACTGATATGACTAAATTTTTATTACTTTCGTTTCGCAGGCTTGCTCCATTTTCGAGAAAAGATTTTGTTCCGTATCTTTTATTTTAAAAAAGTACGTTTTCAGCTGAAAAAATATTGAATAGAAATGTGTCAAACATTTAACATTTCATTGAAGCAAAAATGCGTTTGATATGTATTGTTTTAATGTGCAGCAGACTTTATTTTAAAAGCAATCCAAACTGCCTAAAACATTTTCCAAAAAATAAATGCGTAAATAAATCTGAATAATTTTCAAAATATTCATACGTTCGTTTTCTGCAACTTTAAATGACTAAAATACTTTTACTTTTTCATTGCATTAAGTGTTTATGAGTACGATTACTAGACGCATTATCTGTACCAATAATATAAAGGTGTAGAGTTTGTTTGTTTGAACGCGCTAATCTCAGGAACTACTGGTTCGATTTGAAAAATTCATTTTGTGCTGAATAGTCCATTCATTGAGGAAAGCTTATAGGCTGTATAACTTCACGCTATGATTAATAGAAGCGAAGCAACAATAAAAAATGCTACGAAAAGGGGAAAATTTATTTAATAATATAAAATGCTTGAAACGTAGTATATGCGTAGTTACGGTGACTCGACCTGAAAGTGCGGGCTTGGCGTTCCGCTGGGCGTAGGTTCGAGTCAGCCTTGAGGCAAATCTCAAGGATACTTTTCAGACAAAAATGCTAAAAGTGAATTATATGAAACTGAAGAGTTTGTTTTAACGCGCTAATCTCGGTAACTACTGGTACGAATTGAAAATTTACTTTTGTGTTAAATAGTCCATTTGTTAAGGAAGGCTGTAGGCTATTTTTTTTTTATATCAGATTGACTGAAATGTTTGTTATTGTAAATTAAATGTTCAATTAATTATTTAGTTCTATGAATTGCTAATAGATGGCGGGGGGTAAGTTAACTCTTTGAGAGGGCGCTGGCAGACAATCTCGATAGCTGCGAGGAACCATGCCTATGCTACGCTGTTGTGACCAGCGAACAGATTTTTGAATGGCTTTCTGTTCGTTTTTTTTTCCGATGCTCAAGTACATAATTTGTTTTTGTAGGATTTTTCTATTGGGAGGTTTGTTTTCCTTATTTCCTCAACGTTTGTTTTTGTCCGTATAGTTGAAGATAGTTACATATCTAAGTAAATAATTTGGTTTGTCGTATTATTCAATTGTGAAGGTTTTTTTATAACGTTTTTATTATAGCATTGTTTATTGGCGAAGCACTCTAAATTGCAGGGGGAAACCGCTTCACTCGCAAAGGGCAGGGTTACGGTAGCGTGGTTGCTTGGCGCGTTAAGAGATGAACCATGTAGTTGAAGGATTATTTTGAGTTTTAAAACCACTGTTAATATTATTATGTGTTTTAGCGAATAGGTTTTAAATTAAAATGAGACTTTAATAGGTCTTTTGAAAAGGTGTGTATGCATTTTAGTTGAAGAAAAATGATCATTTCACATCAGAAGGGGGTGTTTTTTTTTTTTTTTGTTCAACGCATTTCCTTTAACTTTTTTGCACGGGCATCGCCGTGCGGGTACTGCAAGTTTTATCATAAGAGTCTTTCAAAATCAAAGTGTAATTCGTTGTTTAATTTTAATTTACACCATTCCTGAGGGTACATTCTTTTATGTTACTTTCTAAAAATATTGTTATCTTTTAATAACGTACACAGTGACATATTTCGGCGGAAGGAAACATTCTAGAATGCAAGGAGCATTCTCTACATTGGTTTTTAATTAAAAATAAACCACTCTTAAGAGACTTAGCTACGATGTTTAATTTTTAGAAACCACCGACAGAAATTACTGAAGAGAGATTTTTTTTCTTATGTTTCTCTACTTTTTATCGAAATGCAGGAGTTATTTATTCAACATAAATGTAGACATGTGTTACAGATTGTATTTTCTAATTTTTGAGTATCGCAGAGTTATTAAATGAAAATTACTCTAAATTTAACAAACGTTTTGACATAATTTTACAAAAAAAAGAAATTTTGTATTCGCGAAAAAATTTTCACTCAAAAATTGACCTTAATTTCCCTTTTGCTCACCCCCCCCCCCAATGAATATTGAGTTTTTTTTCGACTCGACCACACGTGGATAAGTGTCTAAGAACGTATAGACACGCGAAATATTCATAATGACGATTCCCGAGTTAATTACAACGAGTTTTCTCGTGACGTCTGAATGTACGTATGTATGTGCGTATGAGCGTATATATGTCGCATAACTCAAGAACGGAATGTCCTAGAAAGTTGAAATTTGATACGTAGACTTTTAGTGGGGTCTAATTGTGCACCTCTCTTTTTGGTTGCATTCGAATGTTTCTAAAGGGGTCTTTTGCTCCTTTTTGGGGGAAATCATTGTTATTTTCGATGTAAACTCAAGTGGTCCTATAATTTGG